>NC_053435.1:97144900-97225547 GCF_007990345.1 Gossypium hirsutum | reverse complement strand
GTCAAAGGACAGTGAAGGCAGTTAGGAGTTAAAGAACTACTCAGCCGAAGAGCTGATCATTTGCAAACTCTAGCAGTTCAGGCTGATCTATTAAGTTTGAAGTATGAGTAGAGTCGGACAGGGCCGAGTTAGCTTGCTTCTTAGAAAGGTTAAGGCTTTGAGTGTAAAGGCAAAGCCATATATGTAGTCTATTTTATGTAAAGAACTCTTTATCTAGTAAAGTTTTCTAATGAAGTTGAATTAGAATCAGTGCCTCTTTTCTTTGCATTCTTTTCATGCATTGCATCACATCATATGCATTAATGACCGTTAAAAAACCTAATCAAATAAAATCATTTCAGTTAACCTGGAAAACCAACAAAGTTACGGCACCCGAGCTAAAACAAAAATTATGGACCAAAGGTTGGAGAAGCTAGAGCGACTTCAAAAAGAAATGCAAGACCAGTTGCAGGCGCAAATGAAAGAGCAAATAGAAAGATTCAGCGTGACATGGCAAAAGATGGAGGAGTCCCAAAATGATCTGGTGGCTAAGATGACGCAATTATTGAAGAGAGTAGACAAGGGTAAAGGTCCTGTGATTGTTAGTGAAGAAGAAAACAATGGTGAACCACTTTATCCTCTAGGTTTCACGCCTCCGCATGCGCAAGTACAGACTGAGCTGCATCCGCGGAGACCCTCTGTGTCGGTTAGGCCCAGCAGTTCCAAGGCGATGCTTCAATTCCAATGAATTTTCAACCGGAGTGGGCTTTAATCCCGGTGATAGCCCGAATAATATTGCTGTCCCAGATCTTGACGAGATGGTTGAAAAGGACAAGGCGAAGGAGGAATTTCCAAAACAATTTGAGGAGAAATGGAAATGGATAGAAGAGAAGTTTAGGGCAATAGAAAACATCGAAAGCTATGGAATAGATGCAAAGGATCTGAGCTTGGTTCCGGACTTGGTGCTCCTTACAATTTAAGATGCAAGAATTGAGAAATACAACGGGACTAGTTGCCCAGAATCCCATATTACTATGTTTTGTAGAAGAATGACGGGGCATATTAATAATGATCAATTATTAATACATTGCTTCAGGAAAGTCTTACGGAGCGGCGTCAAAGTGGTACAATCAGCTGAGCCGAGCTAAAATTGCTACTTGGAGGGATTTAGCACAGGCTTTCCTGAGACATTACAATCATGTCTCAGAAATGATGCCTGACAGGATAACTCTGCAAAATTTAGAGAAGAAATCGAACGAAAGCTTCAGACAATATGCGCAGAGGTGGCGAGAGGTGGCAGTTCAGGTGCAACCACCGCTTTTGGAAAAGAGATGACGATGCTTTTTATTAATACTTTGAAAGCCCCGTTCATCACTCACATGTTGAGAAGCGCTTCAAAAAATTTCTCGGATATAATCATGAACGGTGAAATGATTGAGCATGCCAATAAAAGTGGAAAATAGATGGAGAGAAATAATAGGAGGCACCCTGAGGAAAGAGAAAATAAGTGAATAATGTGAATGCTTATGGTAGGTCAATTACCGTGAATCAACCAAAGAAAGTGGTTGCTAATCAACAGGGATCATCAAGACAAGAGTCGGGAGCTAGGCAAACTACTGAAAAGCCCAATCACGCCAATCCCGATGTCATACAAGGAGTTGTATCAGACTTTATTCGATGCACATGTTGTTGCTCCTCGTACTTGAGTCCTCTACAACCCCGTATCCAAAATGGTATGATACGAACGCGCAATGTGATTATCATGCGGAATTTCTGGGCACTCGATAGAAAATTGTACGCCTTCAAGAAGGTAGTAGAAGGACTTATCAATTTAGGTGTTGTCAAACTTGACGACTCACCTAACGCAAAGAATCCGTTACCTAATCACGCAGATAAGGGGGTGAATATGGTTAGCGAAGGTACGGGAGAAGAAGTCAAGACTGACATTGCTGAAGTAAAAACTCCATTGAACGGGTCTGGAAAGAAATGGCGAAAGAGGTTTAGTTATTTCAGATTCTGAGGAAGAGCATGAGATGGGAAATTATTGTGAATTTCACCATAAACAGGGCACGAAATCCAAGAATGTGAGGGATTTAGGGCTTTGGTTCAAAGCATGATGGATAACAAGGAAATGAGGTTTTACGAAGATGCGAAAGAAATGAGGAGCATATGCGCGACAGAGTTGGGAACAAAGGCTCCAAATCATCCTGTGGTCATTATCTCACGCCCTAAGGGTAATGAGGTTAGGGCTCAAGTAACACCAAAAATTGTAATCCAGAAACCATCAAATTCTCTTATAGGGATAACAAAATGGTGCCGTGGAATTACGGGTGTAATGTGACCATTTTGGGAAAAGAAGCAGAAAGAAATCAAGAAATAGGTTCTTACACGCGCAATGGAAAAAGATATGACGCTCAAGCAGAGTCGTCCAGGGAAGAGAATTGGAGGAAAGAACAGAGGAAAGGGAAAGCAGTAGAAGTTGAACCATTGGTAAATGAACCAATAAAAGAAAAGGAGGCAAAAGAGTTTTTGAAGTTTTTGAAACACAGTGAATACAGTGTTGTGGAGCAACTGCACAAACAGCCAGCCCGCATTTCTGTATTAGCTTTACTCTTAAACTCAGAAGTACATCGGAATGCACTATTAAAGGTGCTAAACGAAACATATGTGGCTGACGATATTTCGGTAAACAAGCTGGATCGGCTGATCAACAATATTGGTGCTGACAATTTTATCTTCTTCAGTGATGATGAAATACCATCCGGGGGAAGAGGTTCTACTAAAGCCCTGCATGTTACTGTCCGATGCAAAGGGTACACACTCCCGGGGGCCTTGGTTGATAATGGATCTGCACTAAATGTATTGCCTTTGTCCACTCTTAGTCGATTACCAATAGACAGTTCGCACATGAAAGCATGCCAGAGCATAGTAAGAGCATTTGATGGAACAAAAAAGGAGGTTATGGGGAGAATTGAGGTACCATTAAGGATTGGCCCAGTCACTTATGAGGTGGATTTCTTGGTAATGGATATTAAACCCTCCTACAACTGTCTATTGGGGAGACCGTGGATACACTCAGCAGGGGCAGTACCTTCATCATTACATCAGAAGGTGAAGTTGGTATCGGAGGATCGGTTGGTAACAATAGATGCAGAGGAGGATATTATCGCAATGATGACTAGCGATGCACCTTATGTGGACATCAACGATGAGGCACTAGAATGTTCTTTTCGGTCGTTAGAATTTGTGAACGCAATGTTTATTGCGGAGGGAAACAGAATTCCAGTACCGAAAATATCCAGGACCACTGAGATGGGATTGCGATTGATGGTAGGAAGAGGAGCCTTACCCGGGAAAGGATTGGGAAAATATCTTCAAGGCAGGATTGAGGCACCAATGCCGAAGGAAAAGTTTGACAGATTTGGTTTAGGGTACAAGCCAGACATGAAGCAGAAGAAGAAAGAAGTAGAGAAGAGACGAGAGAGAAGAAGGGCGCGTTTGAATGGACATGAAGCTAAGTGTAAGCCTTTAACCTTTCCCCACATATCTACATCTTTTGTGTCGGGAGGATTTATTCATTCTGAATGTGGAGTGTCCGGTAGCGGCATGGGAGAAATGTTGGAAAATGTTTATACCAACGCCATAGAAGCAACGGAAAGGAGGGCTTTGTTGGAGATCTGCCCTCATGAGCCTGGAAGCGAGCTAAACAATTGGACTGCTGAAGAAATCCCTGTAGTCTTTAGGGCTTATTCAGAGTAATGCTCAAAACATTCCTGTTGTTTGTTGGCCTAGAAACGATGAAATCTTTTGTGAAATAGACATTGGGCCTAAATATCATTATTTTAATGAAATACGTGTCTACGTTCATCTCGATCAGTCACTTTTTTCCTTTTATATTTTTTATTTGGTTGATTGTCTTACAAATAATTCTTTCATTTGTAATTCTTTTGCACAAGCATATTCATAAATTTATATTCTTGGTATATTCTTTGATATGCCCTCATAGGTCTTCAGATATCAATGACATGAGTAACGCTGCCTCAAACACGGAGCCTATTTTTGAGCAAGAAGTGTGTTCAGAGGGATCCCACGACTTTGAAAATGACGAAGATTATGATGCATCTCCGGACTTGTTAAGAATGATGGAACAAGAGGATAAGCATATCCTACCTCATAGGGAGTCGTTAGAAATAGTGAGCCTAGAGGATGGAAAGGAGGTGAAAATTGGAACTGAAATCACCGCAAAGACAAGGCAAGACCTCATTAATTTGCTCCGAGAGTTCAAGGATGTTTTCGCGTGGTCGTACCAAGATATGCCTGGGCTAAGTACTAACATTGTGGTGCATCGTCTGCCCATAAAGGAGGATTGTAAACCCGTTCAACAGAAGCTTAGGAGAATGAGACCTGACATTGTGTTGAAAATAAGAGAAGAAGTCAAAAGACAATTCGACGCTGGTTTCTTACAAGAGGTCAAGTATTCGGATTGGGTAGCCAACATCATCCCTGTTCCCAAAAAAGATGGAAAGGTACGAATGTGTGTGGATTATAGGGATTTAAACAAGGCTAGTCTAAAGGACAACTTTCCACTGCCTCACATTGATACTTTGGTAGATAACACGGCGGGCTATTCATTGTTTTCTTTCATGGACGGTTTTTCTGGATACAATCAAATAAAGATGCATCCCGGAGACATGAGGAAAACCACATTCATTACCTTATGGGGAACATTCTGTTACAAGGTAATGCCCTTCGGATTGAAGAATGTGGGAGCAACGTATCAAAGAGCTATGGTGACTTTGTTTCACGACATGATGCACAAGGAGATCGAAGTCTATGTTGACGATATGATCGCGAAGTCTAGAACGGAAGAAGAGCATGTTCAGGTCTTGAAAAGGTTATTTTTGAGATTAAAGAAATTTCAGCTCAAGCTTAACCCGGCCAAATGCACGTTCGGAGCCAGATCAGGAAAGTTATTAGGCTTCATAGTTAGCAAAAAGGGGATCGAGGTTGACCCAGACAAAGTAAAGGCAATACGAGATTTACCTCCCCCGCGCACTCAGAAGGAGGTTCGAGGTTTCCTAGGGAGGCTGAATTACATTGCTCGGTTCATCTCACAACTGACAGAGAAATGTGATCCAGTATTCCGGCTCTTAAAGAAACATAATCCGGGCGAATGGGATGAAGAGTGTCAGAGGGCTTTCGATAAGATAAAGCAGTACTTGGCTAATACTCCAGTCTTATCACCTCCAAGTCCAGATAGGCCATTGATATTGTATCTAACAGTGTTGGAGAATTCCATGGGATGCGTATTGGGCCAACATGATGAGACGGGAAAGAAAGAAAGGGCAATATACTATCTCAGTAAGAAATTTACCGATTGCGAAATGAGGTACTCATCAATTGAGAAGTTGTGTTGTGCTCTAATCTGGGCAACCCGAAGACTGAGGCAGTATATGTTGTGTCACACGACTTGGCTGATTTCAAAGTTAGATCCTTTAAAATATATGATGGAATCGACTGCTTTGAACGGGAGAATGGCTAGATGGCAGATCTTGCTCTCAGAATTTGATATAGTATATGTCAGTCAGAAGGCCATAAAGGGAAGTGCAATAGCCGATTTCCTAGCTAGTAGAGCCTTGGAGGACTATGAATCTTTGAATTTCGATTTTCCAAACGAGGACTTGATGTATGTGGCGAATACTGAAGAAAATCCTCAAATAGATCACGTATGGAGGTTAAATTTTGATGGAGCTTCAAATGCTACGGGTAATGGAGTTGGGGCAATCTTGGTATCCCCAAGTGGAGATCATTATCCTGTTGCTAGCAAGTTGGACTTCGATTGTACAAATAACATGGCAGAATATGAAGCATGTATTATGGGCATTCGTGCAGCCATTGAACGGAACATCAAAGTACTGAGAGTATACGGGGATTCAGCGTTGGTGATATACCAACTCAAAGGGGAGTGGGAGACTAGAGATCCTAAGCTAATCGGTTATAAAAAAACTAGTTCTTGAATTGGCTGAGGAGTTTGACGATATCACCTTCTATTACCTCCACGGGAGGAAAACCAAATGGCTGATGCATTAGCTACTCTAGCTTCGATGATTCAGGTGAATAGACTTGAGGCAATGAGGTCTGTTCAGATGAGTATCTCTGAGACCCCGGCTAATTGCTGCAATATTGAGGAGGAGGGAAAAGATGATTGTCCTTGGTATCGGAGTATCTTACAATATGTGAAGAATCGGGAATACCCTGATCAAGCGACAGAGAATGACAAAAGAACTCTGAGAAAGATAGCCATTGAATATGTCTTAGATGGAGAAGTGTTATATAAAAGAAGGAAGGATCAAGTACTGTTAAGATGTGTGGATGCTGTGGAAGCCAAGAAAATTTTGGAAGAAGTCCATGAAGGTATTTGTGGGACGCACGCCAGTGGTTTCACGATGGCTAGACAGATCATGAGATTTGGGTACTATTGGCCCACCATGGAAGGAGATTGTATTGATCATGCCAGGAAGTGCCACAAATGCCAAATTTACGGAGACAAAATACACGCGCCTCCTTTACCTCTTCACGTCATGACCTCTCCTTGGCCGTTTTCCATGTGGGGTATGGATGTTATTGGGCCAATATCACCAAAGGCTTCTAATGGGCATCGCTTCATCTTCGTAGTAATTGATTACTTTACCAAGTGGGTGGAAGCTGCTTCATATGCAAATGTCACGAAAGCAGTAGTCAGCAAATTCTTGAAGAAGGAGATCATTTGTCGATATGGAATGCCTGAGAGGATCATATCCGACAATGCGATGAACTTGAATAATAGCACAATAGCTGAAGTTTGTAGCAAATTTAAAATTAAGCATCATAACTCATCGCCGTATCGTCCCAAAATGAATGGTGCAGTGGAGGCGGCCAATAAAAACATTAAAAGGATTGTGGGGAAAATGACTGAAACCTACAAGGATTGGCATGAGAAATTATCATTTGCTCTCCTTGCCTATCGAACATCTGTTAGAACCTCTACTGGGGCAACGCCTTTTTCTCTGGTTTATGGAATGGAGGCAGTATTACCCATTGAGGTTGAAATCCCTTCTCTACGGGTGTTATCTGAGCTACAGTTGGATGAAGCCGATTGGATCCAATCTCGGTACGATCAGTTGAACCTAATAGAAGAAAAGAGGCTAAGAGCTATTCACCATGGGCAAATGTACCAGAAACGAATGATGCGAGCCTATAATAAAAAGGTTCGCCCCCGAGAATTTCGTGAAGGGGACTTGGTGCTAAAAAAGATTCTTCCTATGCAAAAAGATTTTAGAGGAAAATGGATGCCAAATTGGGAAGGCCCTTATGTTGTAAAGAAGGCCTTTTCCGGTGGAGCTTTGATCCTATGCGAGATGGATGGCAAAAGTTTACCAAATCCGGTAAACGCAGACTCCGTCAAGAAATACTTCACATGAAAGAAAGGGGAACCAAAGTGAAAACCCGTAAAGGGCGCTTTGCTTCCTAAAAAAAAAAAAACTTTGGAGAGGCTAAGGTGAAAACCCGTAAAGGGCACTTTGAGACCAAAGAGGGCTTGAGTCGAAAACCCGAAAAGGGCGACTCAAGTATTGGGCAGGATTGGAACATCAGGACTTGAGCGGATCAAATTTTGATCAGGGGCATATGATGATCTTGCAACGTCTTGGAACATTGACAGAGTATTGCAGATCTCCTGAACACATGTCAAACTCAGAAGGGTCTTCGAAAAGTTTGTACAGAGAAACTCAAGCGGCGATAACTGGGGCACCTAGTTCTTATGTGTATTCTTGAAATACATTTTCTTTCTTTCTTTCTTTCCTTTTGTGAAAACGCACATTCTCAATTCACTTCTTTGTTACCTTCTTTTTCGCCATCTTTGATGTTTTATTTGAGTTATGATCAGAGCTAGCTTTATTCTTATCCATTGTTATGATCTTTTTGCAAACATGTTGCATAGGAATAACGATTAACGAACTAATAAAACTTTCAGGAAAGAAGTTTTGCACATTACTCTGGAAAATTTCTAAATAATATAGGGACCTGAAACATGACTATTGTTTAGAAAATACCAAGTTTAAAGGGTGAAATAGCTAGGAAGGAAGAGTCTAAGTTAAAGACCATCCTTTCAGATTTTGTCGTCTAAACATTGATTGAACAAAATGACAAGCTGTCGTGTTAATTACAAAGCTTAAATGAACAAGCAAGCAATGATCATCAGGCAATAGGAAGAGGTTACCTCGGAGAAGAGAGCCTTCACTTGCGCATAAGACTTTGGTATGACACCTTGAGAATGGTGTAGGAAACCAGAACGGTTCAGATCCTATATCCCCGAATTGTGATAAAGGAGGACAGAGGAAAAGCCACATATTTCTACCCTTAGATTGCTGTGAGAGAATGATGGTACAAATTTTGGCGTCCCAGTGGATATAACTTTGAGGTTTATAATGGGGACAGTATGGCTGAATGTTTCTTCAGAAAAATCAGTCAAGCGAGAAGGTGTTGTAGCACATCAGTCACAAAACCTTGATAAACTTCGAGTAGTGATAACCTAAGCAAGATCATTCTCGGAAAAATAAAATTCTGCATTCATGTAAACACCATTCACATATGTCTAGTTAGGAGCATTTGTTTCATTTTGATCATGTCATCCTAATCATTAGGCATAATTAGGTTTATTATACAGGTCTTATCTCCCTGAGATTACAGTGGAACAGACCAAAGAATTTCAGATCTTATCTCCCTGAGATTACAGCGGAGCAGATCAAAGATAGTAATCCTATCTCCTTGAGATTACAATGGAGCGGATTAAAGGATCTTATCTCCCTGAAGTTACAGTAGAGAAGATCACATCAGGTCTTATCTCCCTGAGATTACAGTGGAATAGACCAAAGAATTTCGGATCTTATCTCCCTGAGGTTACAGTGGAGCAGATTGAAGCCAGAGATCTTATCTCCCTGAGATTACAGCGGAGCAGATCGAAGACACTATCCTATCTCCCTGAAGTTACAGTGGAGCGGATTAAAATAAAGGATCTTATCTCCCTGAGATTACAGCGGAGCAGATCGAAGACACTATCCTATCTCCCTGAAGTTACAGTGGAGCGGATTAAAATAAAGGATCTTATCTCTCTGAGGTTACAGCAGAGTGGATCACATCAAGTCTTATCTCCCTAAATAGTAGTGAAGCAGACGAAAGAAACCGATCTTATCTCCCTAAGTAGTAGTGGAGTAGATCGCATCAAGTCTCATCTCTCTAAGCAATAGCGGAGCAGACAAAAGAAACTAATCCTATCTCTCTAAAGTTGCAGTGGAGCAGACTAAAACCTCGAAAGTTGCTGCGAAGAAGATCGAAGCAACAAGACGCAATGGACTAGAATGAGGCTACTTAAGGAAGAGAAGCTCCAGAAGAAGTCAAGATTCGGCAAGACCAGGCAAAATGGGCCTTTCTTAGTCTTTGCTCTGTTATTGTTACACGACAACGAGCAAAGAGGGGCAGCTGTTACAGGCCCATTTCAACCCGAAGCCCAAACCTAACCTACCCAAAACAAACCCATTTACCCGGGGCCCAATTGAAGCCCAAAGACCCCCAAACCCAACAAGGAGTCAGACTAGGGTTTCAGTCGCTGAAACCCTAGTGCCCCACTTGCGCCGCAGCCACCGCCCCTGTCATGTCTTCTGCTGCCACCGCCCAAGCACCTGCCACCACCGCCCATGCCCACTTGCTCTGCAAAACCTGCAAAGCAACAAAGAACAGAGAGCAAAAATAAGGCTATAAAAGCCGAAACAAGCATGTAACAAGGGGGGATTTTTGGTTTGTAAAAAAAAAAGGAGACAACACATTAGCAGAAAGAAATAAAAGTAAACAAACCGATTCCAGGTTGATTTTTCCATCAGATTCGCATTTTCTTTTTTATTTATTTTCTTTATTTTGTATATCAAATAGAAAACAAAAAAGGACGAGAGGAAGCCTTACCTGCGCCGCGCCGGAGAGGAGGGAAGGCGAACGGATTCCTTCTCTTCTTTTCAGTTTTGACTCGTTTTTAAGGATTCGGCTTTGAATCCGAGTTCTAAAGGGAGTGGGCTTCAAGCGGGGCTAAGAAAGGTTTTGTTTTGCACCTCCGGCCGCCGTCCGTGGCGGAGCTACGGCGGAGGTGCGCCGGAGCCTTTGGTCGGGTCCTGGGGAGAGGGTGTTGAGAGAGAGAGCTCTCTGTTTTTGTTGAAAATGAAGAGGAAACTGTTTTTTTAATATTTTTTTTGTATTTATATTAAATTTAAAACGGCACCGTTTTGATAGGGTCAGGACAGCCCCAAAACGACGTCGTTTTGGGCTCCTGACCCGAGACCCGACCCGTACCGCCTGGGATCCGCGTGTTTTTGGACCAGAGGGGTTATTTGCGCCCTCAGTCCTTCCGCTTTTGAGGCCGTTTACAATCGGGTCCTATTCCCTCTTATTACTTGTTTTAATTTTGCCCTAAATTTCCATCTTTCTTGCGATTTGGTCCATCGACCGTCTGCTCAGGCTTTGTTAGAACGACGTCGTTTGGTCCACGTGGGAATATTTTCCGTTTTGACCCTCCGTCCTTTCGCGCGAGTCACATTTTGGTCCTTTTCGTCCTTTTTATTCCAAATTCGCCCAGTATTTTCTTTTTTATTTCGATTTAGCCCTTTTTTAGCCACTTTATTATTTTGTTTATTTTATTATTATTATTATTATTTACTATTATTATCTTTACTATTATTGTTAGTATTATTACTACTATTATTATTACTATCATTATATTTATACCTATATTTACTTATATAAATCTTAGATAATAGGTGATATATTATATTATTATAAATTGCGTATATACGTATATGTATATGTATTCTTTTGACTTATTTAATATACACATACAAAATCATATTTTCGTATATTTTATAATTTGTATATACATACACTTATATCTATATTTTCTAATTTTTATAAATATATTTATATGTGCATACTTATATTTTTATATACTTTCTAATTCGTACATACCTATTTACATCTATATTTTAATATATTTTAAACATATATATAAATATCGCTATTTATTTTTTTATTTTTTATTTGCTATCATTATTTTCAAATTTTGATGTATACCTACATATATATATCTTTACATTTTATAATTTTATTCATTTATTTATTTACATTTTCATTATTATTTTGAACGAATGCTCTAATTTTATTTGCTTGTATACATTGCTATTTCGTATGTTATTAGTCTGTATCTTTTATTTTTCTTATTTTCGTTGCTATTACTTGCATTGTTTTTACATCATCGTATTCATATTTATTTAGTTACGCATATTAACATCTTATCTTATTTTTACTGTTTTGTGAAAAATATTTCATTCGATGTATGAATTATAACTTTTTGAGTAAACAAAATTTCGTGTTTAGATTCGAGAATATCGTACCCTAACTTACTGGGTTTCGATTTTCACAATAAATCTAAATATACGAATCTTTTCAAACTCAAGTTTTTTTAAAATGATCTCCGGAATTAAGAAAAGATCGTGTCCTAACTTACTGGGCACGACCCCTTTCCTAAACCTGGGATAATAAAATATCTTTCAAATAAATAAAATTTCGGCATTCATTCGCGTATCGAAAATTCGAGACATTGTGTCCTAACTCACTGGATATGATTCTCCTTCTCGGATAACGTGAAATATGCCCTTTTTTTCCTGAAAATTTTCAACGTTTTAATATAAGGATCGTATTTTTAAAATTCTTCAAGGTTCTCAATTTTGACATTAAGACATTAAGTAATCAACTAGGTACCAATTTTGGGCGTATCGAGGGTGCTAATCCTTCCTCGTGCGTAACCGACTCCCGAACCCATTTTGTTTCTTCTGAATTTCGTGGACCAAACTTGTTGTTTTAATAAAATCAAACCGTTTATTAAAAACAACCATTTTTCGAGGTAATCCAATCACACCTCATAAAAAAGGATTGGTGGCGACTCCCATTCCCGTTTCTTTTTTCAAAACCCAAGTCGATCCCGTTTTTAATCCAAAAATGGAGTCAACAATAATATTTTGTCATAACTTTAAAAAGTTTATTTTTTTTTATAAACAAGTTAGGATAAAGTAAACATATAACATTTTTTTAATGAATAAGTATATTATTTTTATAACATATAGCATGAACACATAAGTAAGTTATGTTCATATCCGACCATCGCATTTTATAAATAAATATATTATAACACTTTTATAAAATGTAAAAATATATATAATAATTTGTTCCTATAACTTTAGAAATTTTTTAGGATTTAAATACTCTAATTTTTTGTTATAACCTTATAAAATACACAAATTTTTTTATAATATAATTTTTTAAGACTTATAATATAATTTTTTTTCCTTATAACCATCTCAAATACTCATATCCGTTTATGCTTATAATATATTTTTTCATAACTTTTATAAAAATATTTTTAAAAAATTAGATTTGGATGTAATTACTTATCTAATTACTCTAATTCTCACCTCCCCTCTAAGAATTGAAAAGTGTGGATAGGTGCTCAAATTACACCTAATTAGGTGAGACCCATCAATTACAATGGTTACCTAAATACGCCACTTTTAAATAATTGCAAGCAAGTACATTAAAATCTAATTACTAAGTAGCTTTCCAAGCACTACCTTAAATTTAATTGTAAAAATTTATTTTAAAAATTCCTTTTATTTATCTATTAAATATTTAAACTTAATTTAGATTATATAATATTAATTTTAGATTGTAAATGAATAGTATAACTAGTTTTCTTACTCGTGATCACATAGGTTGATTGTGTGTATTAATTTAAATATATTATATTTTTATTAAAAATTTGATACAAAATTTGAATATTCAAAATTAGATATATGATATTTTGTTTGTTAAGAAGTTGAATATATAAAATTAAAATTGCAACAATAGTTAAAATTAATTTTTTTCCCGTTAAAATCATTGACTATATTATATCAATTAAATCTTTGAAATAAATTTATAAAAAAATAATCTAATATAAAATTTTAATGGGACTAATTTTTTAAATGATTTAAAATATTAAGCAAGACTAATTATAATCCATATTTGAAATAAATATTTACTTAAAAAAAACACGTTTTATAAAATTTATTGTAAAAAGCATTTAAAAAAAAGCTAATATTTACATCAACAAGTAGTAGTTTATAAAATGTTTTTAAAACAAATATTTTTTTAATAATTGTTTTAATTCTTTCTTTACTTAGACATTTTTAGCCGCTTACTTTCATAATTTTTCTAAAAATATATTATTGATAAAATTTAATGCAAAAATGTTTTCTAATATTTAGTAATAAAAACAACCATTCTTACAATATTTTATTAAAATATTATGAAAGTTGTGTTTAAAAAGTTTTTTTTTTCTTTTTTAATGTATTAACATTTGATGCAATGTCGGTACACAAGTCTCATATACCATCAATTAATAATAGATGACATATCATCATTTGTGTAAAATAAAAAATATTAAAGGACTTAAAAATAAATACAATTAATTTTATTTAAACATAATTAAATATTAATTATAATTATCTTTCTCTTTTAGCTCTTGGGATTCAGATTTGATTTTTTTTAATATTTATTTATGTTTAATAATTGTAATTAATATTTATTTTTAATCCTTTTAATATTTTGTGTTTTTCACTAATAACGATGTACTAATAGTGTATGAGATTTATATATTGATTGTACATCAAATATTCTCTGTTTTGTAATATATTTAAGAAAACTATTTCATTAACATAATTATTTTTTAAAAACTGTATTGCATAATAAAAAAATGCTTATAAATTGTGTTCCACACCATCACTATTAAATTTCTAATATTATTTTAAAATATGTTTTATGAAAATTTGAAAATATATTAAAACATAATTTAAAATTTTAACAGTTTGACATATTGTAATTTTAAATGTAGTTAATTATTTATCTTAAAATGTAAATATAAAAAAGAAAAAACCAACAACTTGAATCATAGCTAGCAATTAAGGCTTAAAAGCCGAACTTTGGATTTGTCTTTGGATGGGTAAATCTTTGAGGAGGTCCGTGAATTTTGTGTTGGTTTTGATTTAGTCACTTTTCGGTATATTTCTAAATTGGCCAATTGGGTTCTAAATGATGCCTGCTGGTTTGGACTGCTCAGGTGTCATTCACTAGTTAGTGTTGGATAACGTTATTGCTGCTCAATTTTATTTTTTTTTAAACTTTTCTCCTTTATGACCAAACGGGAGAATTGTTTTTTAGACCCTTCAAAAATTAAAACATTCAATTTACATGTTTTCCACCTTTACTTAAATAAATAAATAAAAAATACGTTTTGACTCATTTGAATAATTAATAATTTAATCTAAAACATTTAAATACAAAATATGTTTCTTTAGCCACCCAAAATTTTATTAATTCTATCTAGCTCCTAAACATAATTCCTAGCTTTGCCCCAATTCGAATGGTTTGTAAAGCTTGAAACCCCGAGTTTAAATTACACCATAAAATTTATATTGGTGAATTAATTATCTAACCATTACTTTTGAAAACTAATATTCCTATAATTTCAGTATATACATATATTTAAGAAATTGAAGGAGCCCTAGGAAGGCTGTTCCCTTCACCCCTCAATGTATATATGTCACTAAATAAATTTCAAGTTGAAGCTAATTAAAGTAAGTCATATATATATATCATTTTAAAATATTTAAACAACCAATTGCCATTGACTTATACATATTTAAACAAAACCATTTTATTATTTTATATAGTAAGGAAAAGTCGCATTTGTTGTTAGCCCATAAATTGTTAGGTAAATTAAGAAAAATAAAAAGAAATTAGAGAGAAATTAAGTTGACTTCGTATTATTATTATTATTATTATTATCCAGCCTTTGAAATATTCTCTATCTTTCCCACTTCAAATGAAATACAGCTATATATATAAAATATATTCCTCCACCCAAGAATTCCTTCATTATGTTCAATAATTTGTGTTATTTATGCCTTTACTTTTTCTTTTCCTTTTCCTTGTCATGTTTGTAACTGTAAACAAAATTCAACATAAATTATTAAAATATACTAAAATCTTAAATTATTTAATCAATGCACAACATTTTGAATTTCAGTTATAGTGAAAATGTGAAAAATGAAATGCCACATTCAATATAATATATGTTAGGAAAATATAAAACATAAAATTTTCAAATGAAAAATATATTGCTAAATATAAATCTAACAAAATTTAGGAGTTTAAAAAATTATCATGAATATATTTTAATTTACACTACTTTTTAACTTTAATTATCAAGCCCTACCCAAAAGAATTGACAAACTATCCGTTTGAAATTGTAGTTGAATTAATCCTCCATCTATATCTCAACCTAGTATTACTCTTCAATACTTTAAATTTGGTTGTATGACCGTTTGGAAACCAAGCCCCTAACCCTGCCCATTTTTATTAAACACATCATGTTTGATTTTTAGTAATTTAATATGCAAATATATAATATTTTTATTTTTTATTTGAAATATATAATTTACATTAAAATTTCAAAGCTAAATTAACTAATACCTATTATATTTCTCAACATTTAAACATATATAACTTTTTATTCTACATAATAAATATATGTTACATGTATACATAGTAAACATGCACATTGAATATATTATAAAGTAATTTATACATATATATATATATGTATAGTAAAACTCTAACTGTATGCATATAAAATTAATTAACTTCATTAATTTTAATTATTTCCTATTACTGCTAGTTTTAAATGGGAAAAGGAAGAGATTGTAACATGTTTTGATAACTGAAAGGCAATTATTAAAAAAATTAATAGAATGTAATTTTTAGTCAATAAAAGTAATATGTAGTATAAGATAAATATAGTAGGGGTGACCGGGTGAAGCCAAAAAAAATTTTTTTTAGGGGCAGGAACTGAATTATAAAATTTTTAAGAGATTCAAATTAATTTTACCATATATTAACTTATAATTCCATTATTTTTAAAGAAATTAAATATTTTTTTCATATTTAAAAGGAAATGTGCAATTTCACTATAGATTAATTCATAATTTTATAATTTTTAAAGGTACTAAACTAAAATTTCCATTTTTAAGGGGACAAGGCCCCTTCTCAACCTCTTAGCTTCACCTCTTAGATATAGATACAGCTACAAACTTTTTCAATTAATATAATTTTAATGAAAAAGCAACAGTAATTGACAGGCATTTATTGAAGAACTAAAATTTTCCTAATTAAACAATAAAAAATGAAAAATATAATATAATACATATATAGATATAGACATGTTCAATTAATTTTTTTTTTCAAATTATATATAACTAAAAAAACTCTAACTCAACATTATACAAAATTAACTCGAAACTATATAAAAGATAATGATTGGAAAAAGTTTATAAAGTTTCTTATTAGTATAATTATATTCAATTTTAACGATATTTTTAATTTATCTAAAAAAATTAGAAAGGAATGCAAAATGTTATTTTATCCAGAAAATTGAAATAAATGTAACGATTTTAAACCTATTTAATTTGGAAGAACTAAAAAGAGAGATGAAAATATTGTTGAATATTGGCAATATCCCACATTAGGAAAAGATAGAAAGGGAGGGGGTTTGGTTTGTTATATATAGAACCCCTCCCCCTTTGGTTGTATCAGCCCAAAATCTTCTCCTTTGTAATATTTCTAGAGGAAATATTAATTTGGTAGTGTCCGAGGACGTAAGCTAAATTGGCCGAACCTCGTTAAAACTCTGGTATTTTATTTCTTATTTGTTTGCTTTTATTTAATAGCTTTATGTTGGTTATATTTATTTAGTTATTATTGCTATAAATATCTAAGTGAGTTCTGTCTAGTTGTTGGGTTTTAAGCGGGACCATTGTGACCCCTCCAATTTAACTGGGAATTTTCTTAGTATAATTGTTGGCATAATAATTATCTAAATATTTCTGATAATATTGTTATTAATATTATCGTCGCTTCCGCAACAATTGGTATCCGAGCCAAGGTTTTGTAGTATGCTCTGTGTTTGCAGCTTAGTCTGATCTTACACATCAGAAACATTTCCTAAAGCTTGTGGGTATTCTACATTTGGTGGCTATTAAGTAGAAGCTATGGCAAAAATGACAGAAGAAAAACCATCCATATCAACAACTTCCACTTCGTACATTTTGCCGAGGATTGGAACTGCAAATACGAGATTTGTAGTGGAAATTTTTGATGGAACAGGTCATTTCGGCATGTGGCAAAGTGAGCTTCTAGATGCCCTCTTTCAACAGGGTCTAGATATTGCCATTGAGGAAGAAAAACCAGAAGGGGTTGATGATAAAGAATGGAAGACCATCAACCGATTGGCATGTGGTACAATTCGATCATGTCTTTCCAGAGAGCAGAAGTATACATTCAGTAAAGAGACTTCTGCAAGTAAATTGTGGAAAGCATTGGAGGAGAAATTTCTGAAGAAGAACAGTCAAAATAAGTTACATATGAAGAAAAGACTGTTTCGTTTCAGTTATGTTCCTGGTACCACGATGAACGAGCACATTACCAATTTTAATCAGCTGGTGGCTGATTTGTTGAATTTGGATGTGACTTTTGAAGACGAAGACTTGGCGTTAATGTTGTTGGGATCGCTTCCTGAGGAGTTTGAGTACCTTGAAACTACTCTACTTCATGGAAAATCGGAAGTAACTTTCAATGAAGTAACTGCTGCATTGTATAGCTATGAACTACGCCGAAAGGATAAGTTGAAAGGTTCAGGTGAAGCAGCAGTGGAAGCATTGGTAACAAGAGGTCGTCAGCAAAGTCAGTCTAAGGGGAAGAGAAGAAAGTCCAAAGGTCGAGCTGTTGCCAAAGATGAATGTTCTTTTTGCAAAGAAAAAGGACATTGGAAGAAAGATTGTCCAAAATTGAAGAAAAAAGGGAAGACTCCGCAAGATGCAAATGTTGCAGAATGCAATAGTGAAGCAGAGTCAGACTTTTCTCTTAGTATGACATCTTCAACATTATATGCAGATGAGTGGATCATGGATTCTGGTTGTTCCTATCATATGTGTCCCATTCGGGAATGGTTCTTTGAATTTCAAAAACTAGATGAAGGGGTTGTTTACATGGGTAATGATAACACATGTAAAATAGCCGGGATAGGTTCAATTAAACTGAAGAGTCATGATGGATCTACTAGAATTTTGCGGGATGTACGATATGTCCCAAAGTTGAAGAAGAATCTCATCTCTTTGGGGTCGTTAGAATCTAAAGGCCTAGTTGTGACAATACGAGATGGAGTTCTTAAAGCAACTTCAGGAGCATTGGTGATGTTGAAAGGCATAAGAAAGAACAATCTGTATTACTACCAAGGTAGTACAGTGGTCGGGACAACAGCAGCAGCAATTACGAGTACCAAGAAGGACGCTGAGGCAACACAGCTGTGGCATATGCGTTTGGGCCATGCTGGTGAAAAATCCTTGCAAACTCTAGCCAAGCAAGGATTATTGAAAGGTACAAAGACTTGCAAACTTGAATTTTGCGAGCATTGTGTTCTGGGAAAACAACGAAGGGTGAAATTTGGCACTGGGATTCACAATACTAAAGGTATTCTGGATTATGTGCATTCTGATGTATGGGGACCGTCCAAGACTCCATCACTTGGAGGAAGACGTTATTTTGTCACCTTTATTGATGATTTTTCCAGACGAGTTTGGGTGTTCCCTATGAAGAACAAAGATGAGGTGCTTGAAGTTTTCCTTAAGTGGAAAACTAAAGTTGAAAATCAGACAGGAAGGAAGATTAAGGTTCTCCGATCAGACAACGGTGGAGAATATAAAAGCGATCCTTTCCTGAAGATATGCCAAGATTGTGGCATAGTAAGGCACTTCACCGTAGGTGGAACACCGCAACAGAATGGGGTGGCAGAGCGTATGAATCGAACGCTTGTGGAGAAAGTTCGATGTATGTTATCTAATGCTGGATTAGATAGAAAGTTTTGGACTGAGGCTGTGACGTACGCTCAACATCTCATCAATCATTTGCCATCATCTGCTATAAATGGCAAGACTCCTTTGGAGAAATGGTATGGAAAACCTGCTACTGATTATGACACCTTGCGCATTTTTGGTTCTATTGCATATTATCATGTGAAAGAATCAAAGTTAGATCCAAGAGCAAAGAAGGCTCTATTCATGGGCTTCAATGCTGGTGTTAAGGGATATCGTTTGTGGTGTCTAGAGGCAAAGAAGACGATAATCAGTAGGGATGTTACCTTTCATGAATCTGCCATGTTGAATAAGGTAAATCCAGAAGGAGTGAGTAGTACTTCACAGCAGGTGGAGTGTACTCCGCAGCAGGTGGAGTTTGAGCAGAGTGTGGTAATTCCAGCAAAAGGTACCACTAGTGATTCTTCATTGGCAGATGCAGAGTCAGATGAGGAAGAGGTTTCTACCCAAGAACCTCAACAGCAATCAGAGCCAATTGCAGTCAGAAGGCAGAGACGAGAAATTCAGAAACCTGCTCGTTTCACTGACATGGTAGCTTATGCACTTCCAGTTGTTGATAATATTCCATCCACTTACACCGAAGCCATTCAGAGTTTAGAGAATAATAGATGGTTAGGTGCAATGGAAGAGGAAATGCAATCTCTAGAGAAAAACAAGACGTGGAAGCTGGCACAACTACCAAAAGGGAAGAAGGCGATTGGTTGCAAATTTGAAGACACTATTGAAGTTTGTGTTATGAGAAGATGTTCGAAGATGTGGAATATCGCCAAGGTGGAGATTTGTTGAATATTGGCAATATCCCACATTAGGAAAAGATAGAAAGGGAGGGGGTTTGGTTTGTTATATATAGAACCCCTCCCCCTTTGGTTGTATCAGCCCAAAATCTTCTCCTTTGTAATATTTCTAGAGGAAATATTAATTTGGTAGTGTCCGAGGACGTAAGCTAAATTGGCCGAACCTCGTTAAAACTCTGGTATTTTATTTCTTATTTGTTTGCTTTTATTTAATAGCTTTATGTTGGTTATATTTATTTAGTTATTATTGCTATAAATATCTAAGTGAGTTCTGTCTAGTTGTTGGGTTTTAAGCGGGACCATTGTGACCCCTCCAATTTAACTGGGAATTTTCTTAGTATAATTGTTGGCATAATAATTATCTAAATATTTCTGATAATATTGTTATTAATATTATCGTCGCTTCCGCAACAAATATAGTATTGTTAAACACCAATGGTCACCAACTTGAAATATAAATAAGGTTCGGATCAATTATCCACGACCTGGTCAGGCATCACCAGATGAATATATGCAAGGCGTACAATGAGGGGACAGCCAGGGGAGCTCGCGATATCAGCTCATACGGGTTGAGGGGAGTTCCTGGTCCTAACTTGCATACACCCAATAAGTTTACATGTAGGGGACTGTGAGGCCTAAGATGCGACCCAGAACGGTACATGTGCTCAATATGCTCGAGGCCTGTTCAGAAAGAGATCAAGTTTATGAACAGTGGAGTCAAATTATAAACAGTGATAATAAATATAAATACTCGAATGTTTCATTTAACGAGACACAGAGAAAATTAATCAAACAAATATAATATAATATATAAACTAAAGCGATGTTAACTTTGTAGGGAGTTGGTTTTATATAATAAATAGATTATATTAATCTAAACAATTTGATGCTTAGAAAAATAAAACCTATCTGTTAGAGTAACGTAATGCTTATAAACTATCGCAAGCAAGAATAAAGAACAAAGCGTTGACCTAATAGCTAGGATAGTTTAAACTTTAAACTAACTCAAGGGCTTCTTCCATTTATGTACTACTTTAATTATGCATGTGGATTATTTATGGGTAATTATATGACCTTTTCCATACATGCATCCGTACGCAATTGAATATGCATATTCACATACATCATCCTTCACGTTTAAATATATATAAACTAGAATAAAATCATCATTATTTATCAATAAGAAATTGGATGCGAACTTTAAAAATAATATTATTGAAAGGAGCAATCATAAATCTCGAATATAAACCGTAAAACGAATATAAATATATAAAAAAAACCGAATTTTTTGCTTAGTCCACCCTCACCTGATTTTATACTTCATCTATTATTGTTTGTTTTGTTCTTCTGTAATTCGTACTTATTAATTGTAATAGACATTTCTATCAACCTCCAAATAACAAAATTTGTTGGTAAAATAATGTTATCGTAAATCTATTAAATTTTAAATTTTCTGTCTATTTGTGGAAATATATAAATATATAATCTAAAAGGTCAGTGCTCTCTTTTTTCTTTTTTTTTTCTAGGGATTTTAATATAACTATTATTCAAGCAAGTAGGCAGTGTTTGAATTTGACAAAAACGTTGAAACTAGGAAAAAAAACTCTTTTTTTTTTCAAAAAAATGAAATTGTTGGTTTTAATGAATAGATATGCAGACGCGGGCTGACTCCTTCGTACCCAAATTTCGTCTTCTCTGTCTTTATCTGCATGCAAACGCCGTTTCTACTCTTTGTATATTTTTAAAAGGTTAAAATATACTTTTCATCCCTGTACTTTTTAAAAAATTTGAGATTTGGTCCTTTTACTTTAAATACTACTTTTCCATTTTAAAAATCCTAGGCCAATTATTACCATTGTTGGTAGTTTTCGCAGAAATTTGTCCTCTAAACTTATTTATTTTCTGTCAATTATATGTCACGTCAAATGAGGGTAGCCTATAATCAACATGCCAAACTAACAAACTTTGATGAAATATACTTATAATTTTAATGATTAGACAGATATTTTTAAATAAAAAAAGTTACATGGCTTAATTTTTAAATTTTTAAAGTACAAAGACTAAATATCAAATTCTCTATAAGTAAAGGGATTAACAACATATACAATTGGCAAAGGCAAAAACCCTAAATCTTGAGTATTTAAGTTTGAGACACAATGTGTAACAATATAGTGGGTCTACGAGTCCCGCCATATATAAGTTTTAGTTTGGACTGTTCTAGTTCTTAATCTAGCTATACTGTAATTATTTGATTATACAATTCTTAGTCTATCCGTGTTGGATTTTTTAAAAAAATAAAATAATAGATATTCATTTACCAAACTTGATAGAAATCACAGAATTTTTAAGATTGATTTATTAAGTAAATGTGAAATGAAAAATTAATTATAGTAATGATGTATTTTATTTATTTTCTTGTTTTTTATTATAAAATAATTTTAGAATTATTTTTAATTGATATTAAATGAAATCTAATTTAAGTAAGTTTTGAATATTTTTAAACTTATATTGAATTCAATTATATATTAACTTTCACATGAATACGCTAAATATTTACATTTAAAATAAAAATCATTAATTTTAAAAATTTAAATGATAAATAAATTAATTAAAAGAAATAGAAGAATAGTAATAAAAGAGGAAATAATATATGAAAATATAACAATTATAAATGGCATTTTCTTGAAAATAAACTTACATTTGATCTCTTTAGAGATATATAACTAATTTATTAGAATGTTATTAAGTAAACTAACATTTGTTTCAAATTTTACTTTAATTACTGAAATATCCGTTTATTTATTTTCCTTTCTTGTGTTTTAGTTGTTTTTTATCATTATTTTTTTAATTAATTATTCCAAAGAATTACAGATGAATTTAAAATATTTAATCTGTGCTTGTATAAATTTTTTTAATCCTTCAGAGTTTCTCATCAACCGACAAGATATTAGCAGCCGTTTCCAACTGTAGGCTGTAGGAAGGCCAACCTCTGCTTTTTCAAACCCCACTTTCTATCTGTCGTGCATGTGTAATGCGTTTAACATGCCGCCACCAATTATCCTAAATTCATAGCTTAAGCTATATGCCATTACTCCCACAACTCTGCGTAAACTACGATTTTAGTGGTATTTTTATTTTAAAAAATTTAGTTTTTTTTTTTTATTTTTTATATTTTAAAATTATTTTGTTAAATTTAAATTTATTATAAAATTAATTTTTTTAGTTACATAATTATTAAGTAAATATTTTTTATTTCAAAATATCATATCAATAAATTTAACGAAAATTTTTTAAAATTTTAACAATTAAATTTTATATTTTAAAATCTAAAAAAGTAAAAAAAAAAACGAACTAAATTCCAAAATTTAGAAAAAAGTAGATAAATTTATCATATATTTTAATTTTTTTAATTATTACAAAATCTATATATTTAAGAAACTGAGTGTAAAATTATTATTATGACTTCAAATTTCAATTACGTGCAAGAGATTAATAATGATTATTGAGAATTGGTCATATACTTACATAGTTTTGGAAGTGTTATATCCCATCACTCTAGCATGTGTTAATATTAGACATGTTGCGGAAAGGATCGATTCGAGAACTCCGATATGACTACAAGTAAATTGACCGGAACGAAAAATAAAGTGAACACAAGGATTTACGTGGTTCGGCTTTAATGCCTACGTCCACGGGCAGAGGCGAAAAGAAATTTCACTATAACAAGATGAAGATTACAAGTGTTTTACACTCAAGACACAACCCGAGAACCTCACAACTCTCAACCCCTATAGAAAACCCGAAAGCTAAAATCCTAGCTTTCAAAGAACAAGCTTTGCTCTCTCTTGGTTTGGGATGATCAATATGGCTAATGAACCTCTCTATTTATAAGAGAGTTCAAGGACATAATTGTCCAAAACTTTGGCAAAGATTTGTGGTTGAAAATGGACACCAACAACCATCCACTAATCCACTACCACCAACAACCCACTACCAACAACAACAATCCACTACCAATTTTAAGCCATTTCTTAACAAATCTCCACCTTGGCTTGAAATTTACCAAGCTGAACATCATAGTGAATTCCTCGAACTGGATCACCTCTTCCAAACGCCTCTCTGGCGCTAATCAATCCCGAATACCTATCAAGTCCAAGCAATGCTTGAACTTATATGCAGGGATCACCTTAGTTAACATATCTGCAGGATTCTTCTCGGTAGCAACCTTGCTGATAACAATGTCACCTTGCGTAACATGTTCCCGAACAAAATGATATCTGACATCAATGTGTTTGGTCCGTTCATGAAACATCTGATTTTTAGTCAGATGTATGGCACTCTGGCTATCGCAAAATACAACAGTGAAATCCTGTTGTAAACCCAAACTGCTTACTAGACCTTTCATCCACAATGCTTCTTTCACTGCTTCTGCTAACGCCATATATTCCGCCTCAGTCGTAGATAAGGCTACGGTAGACTGTAACACAGCTTTCCAACTAATGGCTCCTCCAGAATAAGTGAAAACATAACCCGTCAGAGATCTTCTTTTGTCCAGATCTCCAGCATAATCAGAGTCCACATAGCCCGTGACACTGCTAGTGCAGTCACTCTGATCATATACCAAGCATAAATCTGCAGAACCTCTCAAGTACCTGAGAATCCATTTCACGGCCTGCCAGTGTTCCTTGCCAGGACAACTCATGTATCTGCTGACCACACTAACTGCATGTGAAATGTCTGGACGAGTGCAAACCATTGCATACATCACGCTTCCAACTGCACTCGAGTATGGAATGTGAGACATTTGCTGCTTTTCTTCATCAGATTGTGGTGACAACTCTGCAGAGAGTTTGAAATGTGGTGCCAACGGAGTACTCACAGTTTTCGCTTTATCCATGCCGAAGCGTTGAAGAACCTTTTCAATGTAGTTCTTCTGCGACACACGAAGCTTGCCCGCCTTGCGATCTCTGTGAATATCCATGCCCAAAATTTTCTTGGCAGCACCCAGATCCTTCATCTCGAACTCACCACTCAACTGCGACTTTAACTTGTTGATTTCCGACATGTTTTTGGAAGCAATTAACATGTCATCAACATACAGCAACAAATAAATGTGCGAACCATCTGAGAGCTTCCGATGATAGACACAAGCATCATAGTCACATCTTGTGTAACCATGCTGAATCATGAAGCTATCAAACCGCATGTACCACTGCCTTGGGGATTGTTTCAATCCATATAAAGACTTCTTTAATAGACAGACATGGTCTTCTTTACCAGGAACTGTAAAACCCTCTGGTTGACGCATGTAGATTGTTTCCTCGAGCTCACCATGCAAGAACGCCGTTTTTACGTCAAGCTGCTCAAGTTCTAGATCAGACTTGGCCACCATGGCAAGTAATACACGAATGGAAGAATGCTTTACGACTGGGGAGAAAACTTCATTGTAGTCAATCCCCTCTTTCTGAGTGAAGCCTTTAGCAACCAATCGTGCCTTGAATCTAGTTGCTTCAACCCCTAGGATGCCTTCCTTTTTCTTGAAGACCCATTTGCAACCAACTATCTTCTGGTTACTTGGCGGCTTAACCAACTCCCAAGTATGGTTCTTGTGAAGAGATTCTATCTCCTCACTCATAGCAATTGCCCACTGTGCCGACTCATCACACGTGACAGCCTCATTATAACTGGAAGGTTCTATACCAATGGACTCCGCCACACTGAGCGCGAAAGACACCAGATTAGCGTAACGCGGATTTGGTTTGATTTGTCTCTTCGTTCTTCCAGTGGCAATGCTATATGGTTTTTCTTGAGGTGACTCATCTTCATCGGAATCTTGCACCTCAACTTGATCATCCTGGACTGAAGTACCTTCCGTAGGAATTGGAGCGTCCACCTGACACTCCACCTGCTTCTCAACACCGTGATCTCCCATTCTATCTGACTCCTCCTTTTCCCGGGAATTTGTGGTGGATCGAAGCATGGATGACTCATCAAAAGTCACATCTCTGCTGATGATGAACTTGGACGAAACCGGATCAGGACACCACAACCTGTATCCTTTCACCCCTTGGCCGTATCCAAGAAATATGCATTTCTTCGCCCTCGGTTTGAGTTTTCCCTCATTTACATGAGCATACGCAGGGCAGCCAAACACTCTTAAACCAGTGTAATCAGCAGGAGAACCATACCATACTTCCTCAGGAGTCTTCAGCTCAATAGCTGTTGACGGAGATCTGTTAACCAAATAACAAGCAGTATTAACAGCTTCAGCCCAAAATTCTTCACCGAGCCCAGCATTTGATCGCATGCAACGAGCTCGCTCCAAGAGAGTTCTATTCATGCGTTCTGCAACTCCATTTTGTTGTGGTGTTCGACGAACAGTGCGGTGTCTCACTATTCCTTCATTTTTGCAGAACTCATTGAATTCACCTGAGCAAAACTCCAAGCCATTATCCGTCCGGAATCGCTTGATCTTCTTTCCTGTTTGATTTTCGATCAAAGCTTTAAATTGCTTGAAGTTGATGAGAACCTCATACTTGCTCTTCAGAAAATACACCCAAACCTTTCTCGAGTAATCATCGATAAAGGTAAGCAGATATCTGTAACCACCTTTAGAAATTGTCGGAGAAGGCCCCAAAGGTCAGAATGGAAGTAATCCACTGTGCCTTTTGTCTTGTGAATCCCAGTGCTGAACTTTACCCGAGTCTGCTTACCGAAGACGCAGTGCTCACAGAAATTCAACTTTCCTGTACACTGCCCAGACAATAATCCTCGTTTGCTTAGCACCGATAAGCCTCTCTCGCTCATATGCCCGAGCCGCATATGCCATAACTTCGTGGTGTCAGAATCTAGATCATCTGATGATGACACTCCCGCAACACCTGTAACCGAGGAACCATCGAGGAAGTAAAGGCCCCGCTCCAAATTACCACGTATCACAGTCAAAGCACCCGAGAATACCTTGAGAACTCCACCTTCAGCAGAGTACCGAAAGCCTTTCTTGTCCAACGTACTCAAAGAGATCAAATTTTTCTTCATTTCTGGAATGTGCCGAACATCAGTTAGAGTTCTAACAATACCGTCAAACATCTTTATACGAACTGTGCCAATCCCCATGACTTGACATGCGTGGTCATTTCCCATTAGTACTGAACCAGAATGCTTCTCGTATGTTGAGAATGCATCTTTCGAAGTACTTATATGAAATGTAGCTCCCGTATCAAGAATCCATCTCCCACCAGCGTAAGAGTCGGATACTGCAAGAACGATCTCGGCATCACTTGAAGAATCTGCATCAGCTACATTCGCACGATCATTTTGTTGCTCCTGTGATTCTGATTTCTCCTTCCTTTTCGGACAATCTACCTTCATGTGCCCGTACTTCTTACAGTAGTAGCACTGTATTCTCTTCTTGGACTGCGATCTAGGATGGCTTTTACTTGAACTTCCACCCTTTGCCTTGGATCTTCCTCGAGCAACCAAGCCTTCGCCTTCATTGTTTTCGACCACCTTACCAGTGATTTTCTTCCTCAACTCACTGGAACTTAAGGCATTTTTCACCTCCTCTAGAGTCAGGTCATCACGACCGTACATCATTGTATCAACAAAATTCTCATACGAGGGAGGCAAAGAACACAAAACAATTATTGCTTGGTCCTCATCATCGATTTTGTTATCGATATTATTCAAATCCATGATAATGGAATTGAATTTATCCAGGTGCTGGGAAACAGGTGTACCTTCCTCCATCTTCAGGGCATAGAGTCTTTGCTTGAGGTAGAGCCGGTTCGTCAATGACTTCGTCATGTACTTGCTCTCTAACCGGAGCCACAAACCGGACGCGGTTTTCTCATCCGCTACTTCTCGTAGCACTTCATCTCCTAGACATAGCAGAATAGCACTATGTGCTCTTTCTAGCATGTCATCCTTTTGCTCTTCCGAAAGCGTGCTTGGTAATTTATCTTTACCAGACAATGCTTTTAGCAATCCTTGTTGAACCAGCACTGCCCGCATCTTGATGCGCCATAAACTGAAACTATTTTTCCCGGTAAATTTCTCGACATCATACTTAGTCGATGAAACACTTGTAGCCATAATTTGGAACCTTTGAATGAATGATAATATTTTCTTCCTGATGTGAAAGATCAGACAAAGCTGCAGTCACAGGGCAATTCAGAAAATATTATCACTCCTTCAACTACGCTCTGATACCAATTTGTTGCGGAAAGGATCGATTCGAGAACTCCGATATGACTACAAGTAAATTGACCGGAACGAAAAATAAAGTGAACACAAGGATTTACGTGGTTCGGCTTTAATGCCTACGTCCACGGGCAGAGGCGAAAAGAAATTTCACTATAACAAGATGAAGATTACAAGTGTTTTACACTCAAGACACAACCCGAGAACCTCACAACTCTCAACCCCTATAGAAAACCCGAAAGCTAAAATCCTAGCTTTCAAAGAACAAGCTTTGCTCTCTCTTGGTTTGGGATGATCAATATGGCTAATGAACCTTTCTATTTATAAGAGAGTTCAAGGACATAATTGTCCAAAACTTTGGCAAAGATTTGTGGTTGAAAATGGACACCAACAACCATCCACTAATCCACTACCACCAACAACCCACTACCAACAACAACAATCCACTACCAATTTTAAGCCATTTCTTAACAAGACACATAGTTAATTTTTGTGTTGTCATTTTTTGAAATAGCATTTTGGTAAGTCATTTCGAATTTCAGTACCTTTGAATATGATCATCTGTTTCACCTTTCTTGATCTCTTTAAATGAATCGATTTCTATCATACTGCTCCTCTTTAATATTCTTTTTAATTGAATATGAAATAATAAATAACTATGCATACTATAAAAATGAATATAATTATATCACAACTTGGGAATCCCATTGCATCAAACGGATCTATAAATAGTTATATTAAATTAAATGAATTTTTAAAAAAAGTTTTAAATTGCACTGACATGCATATGAGTTATGACTAATTTCTTTATTAAATTGCTGGTATGTACATATATTTTCCTTCAATTTATACTAAAATTAATCTAATAAAATAAAATATTTCGACCTCGAAAATTGGAAAAAACCAGACAAATTAACATTAATTTAGTCGAATTTAATTACTTTATTCACTTATCATTATCCTATTATCATATATATATATATATATATATGCATTCAATAAATTTGGATTAATTCAAAAATATAACACCAATAGGATAAACACAATACGATTTTATTCATGATTAATACAATTAACGGGAAATATTTAATATATGTATATTTTAAAATTTTATATTGTAATATCTATACACCGGATGTATGTAGTTTTTGGCAAATGTCAAAGCCATTTTTCAAAATCATGGACGAAACCAAAACTGTGCATACACAATCAACTGTCCATTGCAGAAGCAAAAGTTGAAATAATAATTGTAGAGTTAACAGAATTTTTTTATAGAAAAAAATTTATTGCAACGCCGTGGTTTTCTTACTTACATTTACACTTTATATATATATATATATTAAGATTGAATAAAATAGAGAAATCACGTCATTTTATATATATATTTAATTATTTAATAATATTTTAGTAAAATTTTTTTATGTTATTTATATATAATTTTAGTTTTTTTTAACCTTAATCTTAAATTTTGAATCTTAAATTTTAAACCCCGAATTAAGATGTCACGTTTAGGATATAAAATTTAAGGTAATTGGTTCAAGGTTTAAGATTTGATATTTAAGGTTTTTGGTTTAAGATTCAAAGTTCTAGGTTCACATTAAAAAAATAATCAAAATTATATATTAATAATATGGAAAAAAAATTATTAAAATACCATTAAATAGTTGAAAAAGAATATAGGATGACGTGACGCCCATATTGTATAATCATTTATCCTTATCTCATTATTTTTTAAAAATATAGATAATGTATGTGACTTAGCAAAAAAAAAACCAAAACATTTAATTCTTAACGTAACAAAAAGAAGGGGATAACATGAGAATAAAAAAGAAATAAAGAGAAGGGAAAAGTATAAAAAGGTACAGGTTCAAGCTATAATTCTTCACACAATATATTAATGGAATTGCGTTTGGACTAGTTCGTTAAAACAGGTCAAGTTAGAACTGCATGGATTCGGAGGGTTACCTTTTTTTTTTAAAAAAGATTTTATCCCATGTTTGTCATCAATCCCCACACCACCATTTTTTTTAACCCAAAAACCCTCCACTCTTTGGGAAAGCCAGATCAACGATTTGTACTAATATCAATCTCGATTTTAGATTTTATAGACAATCTCAATTCTTATCCTTTGTCAAAAACTCAAAAAAATAAAAAATAAAAAAGCCATATCCCTTTGATTTATTTATTTTCAAGTGTTTTTGAATTATTAAAAAAATAAATACTAAAAGTAGTTTCATCGGAGTGAGATTCCGAATCTCACTACAATATAGCGAAGTCTTACAAAAAAACAAAGCAAAGCTACCGTCACCGGAGGTAAGAAAAAAGAAAAAAGAGGAGAGGTTAAAACCTTTGACCATGAACCAATCCAATACCCCCATGTGACGTTCGCAAAGTACGAAACTTCAACGAATGGTAGCATTGTTTGACATTAGGTGGGGACCGTGTATTGCGGCTCGAACCCCTCCCCCCTTCTTTTTTTTTGTATTCTTTTGCCCTTTGCCAGTACATGTTATCCAAAAGAGTTGAATTTCATTTCTTCCTTATAGTTTTTTATTACATATGGGATGAATATATTAATGACTCCCTTTTTTTTTTCATTATAGTTTTTCGTTGGTTCTTTAGTTTTTTCTTTAATGCAAGTGGATTTGGGTTTTGTTGACATTAATGTTTATTGGAGCATGAAGTCATTTTTATATATATACACTGAAATTCACAATATTATTAAATGGATAAATAACAATATAAATCCGTGATTAAAAGAGTTATGATGAAAGCCATTGTTTTTGCATTTTTTTTTAACAGTTAAAAAAGAGAGAGTCAAATACAGCAGCCTCTCTATAAAAGAAGAGCGAACTTGGTTTGTTTGAGAGATTTTATTACAAAAAAAAAAAAAAAAGGAGAAAGCTCAATGGAGGAGAATTTGAAGAAGAGCTCTGATGATATAGGAGGTGGTGCAGTTGTGAAGAAAGAGAAGATAGCTGATTCTTGTGCTGATGATGAAGACGCTCCCGCTGTTGTTGTTGTTCCCAAGGTGAATACACACACCATTCTTATTCCTTGCTGGTTTTTTCTTCATATTTTCCCTCTATTTTTCTATAAACAAAATTGATTTGTATTTCGTATGTCTGTTTTTAGCAGTTTCATGCTGTTTCTTTGGATAAAAGAAAAATTGTTTTCTTAATTTATTTCATGTTATTAATTTTGATGATCAGGGAGGAGATAAAAGACCCTGTTGTGAGAATGATGATAATAAGCCATCTTCCCCTGGAAAAAAGGATTTAAGCAGCAGCAACAACAACAAGGTAAACAATTAATTAAATCCTGCTTTATATTAATTCTTTTTTTTAATAATAATTTCAAGTAGAAATTTTATTTATTCTGATTAATGTACACGTTACTGTGGATTGAAACGAATGGTTATTTTACAAGTTTGATTGTTTTCTTCATGACCAATATCTATTATATAATTGGATAAAGTTATTGTAAAATATCGACCTTTAATAAGATATAGATCATTTAATTCACAGTCTGTACAACATATTATCAACTATTTTAATTTGTGTGAAGCATAAAAATTTGGTGATCACTATGGATGCAATACCTATGTATGCAATCACGTAAATCCAACAGCACTAAAAAGAAGTATAAATTTTTAACATAAATTGGCACAAAATAAAATAAAATAACAATATATTTCTACATTATCCAAAAAAGGATATGCAAATTTTCTGATCCTAGATAGTTCACCATATACCATCTCGTAAATCAACATCTGGCACATATGTTTTACACAAGAAAGAGACAAGTTGGATTTATACAACATTTGGTTGTGGAAGAAATGAAGGGAAATATTCCAAGTTGGCTACGAAGCAATAAAATTAGACAGATTTTTTGGCTACAAACATGAACAATCAAGCCATAGAAATTTGAGTCATCTTTTTTAGATTTTTCAACCTTTTTTTTTTATATTTTTCTTAAATCCCTTGATTTCTAGATTTTGACTAATGTATATGTTTCTTGTCTCGATGCTAGACTTGAAGTCATCGCCCATCCTTTTATTCTCACCATTACTTTTCCAATTGCTTGGCTTCATTCTGGGCTTCCAGCTTTGATTTTAATATAAATAGACTGATTTTATGCTAACTCAACATTGTGCAATATTAAAACAGGTATCTCTAAAATCTGATACTGAAAGAACCGAACCTGAGTACTCCATGGCTTCTTCTTCAACTCGAAAGGTGCAGGTTAGCTTTGTTTTATGTATATGTATGTATGTATGTATGTATGTATCCATGAAAATAAAAACATGAATTTTATGCTTTAATAAGGGTATAGATTTTCAGATAAGGATATAATTCTTGGGGAAGTACATGATTGAATTATATTTGCAATAAAGAAGATTATTTGGTTAAACTGAGTATTTTGTTTTTGTTATGCATGGAAATAGGATGATCAACTTGAATCTGCCAAAGCTGAGATGGGAGAGGTTAGAGAAGAAAATCAAAGACTAAAGATGTATTTAAATCGGATTATGAAGGATTATCAGAAGCTACAAATGCAATTTTATGACATTGTTGGACAAGATTCAAAGAAATCCCAACCAGCAGAAAATAATGACCGCCACCACCAACAACAAGAAGAAGAAGAACCCGAGCTTGTGTCTCTTACACTTGGAAGGTTTTCGAGTGATTCGAAAAAGGATGGTAAAAACAAAGCATCCAGCAGCCATGGAAAAGAGGAGGAGAGAGGGAATGAAGGTTTATCTCTTGGCTTAGATTACAAGCTTGAAGCTTCTAAGTCTGAGGTAGATGATGAAGCTTTACCAAATCCAAGCCCAGTGAATAGTACTCAAGAACTCAAGGAGGAGGAAACATGGCCACCAAGCAAAGTTCTCAAGACAACCAGAACCGGAGACGATGAAGTTTTGCAGCAAAACCCTGTTAAGAAACCTAGGGTTTGCGTCAGAACCAGATGCGAAACTCCTACGGTATTATCATGGTGTTTAGTGCATATAGATACGACTATACTAATCATGGTTTGACGGTTATAATGTTCTTGTAATTTTTTACAGATGAATGATGGATGCCAATGGCGGAAATATGGGCAGAAGATTGCTAAAGGAAACCCTTGCCCTCGGGCATATTATCGTTGCACAGTTGCACCTTCATGCCCTGTGAGAAAACAGGTGAATTTTGAAGGTTAATTTTCTGTTTTTTTAAGCCATTAATGGCTACATTAATTAAACTGTTATCCTCCCTGAACTTACAGGTTCAAAGATGTGCTGAAGACTTGTCGGTCTTAATCACAACTTATGAAGGAACCCACAATCATCCACTTCCAATGTCAGCCACTGCAATGGCTTCCACCACTTGTGCAGCAGCTTCAATGCTATTGTCTGGTGCATCGTCGTCGGGTTCCAATGTTGCATCGTTAACTTCCACCGCCAACCTCCATGGGCTCAATGTCTACCTAACTGATAACTCAAAATCAAAGTTCTACTTGCCCAACTCTTCACTCTCGGCTGCCTTATCACACCCAACAATCACTCTTGACCTTACTTCAACACCATCTTCATCCTCATCATTTCCTTTCAATAGGTTTTCTTCAGCTTATCCCACTACATCAAGATATGCTTCCACAAGTCTCAGCTTTGGTTCTTCCGAATCCAACACTGTGTCTTGGGGCAATGGGCTTCTTAGCTATGGTAGTCCAAGTACTCAACCCTACATGAAAAACCCTCTTAACATTAATGGGAGACCACAGTCCACCATGGAGAACAATAGCATTTTTCCATCTTTCATGCAAAAGAATAACCTAAATCCTCCTCAACAGCCATTGCCGGATACCATCGCTGCAGCAACCAAAGCAATCACAACAGACCCCAATTTCCAATCTGCTTTAGCGGCGGCTCTCACATCAATCATTGGAACCGGCAATAATAATAATGGTGGTGGTGGTAGCGGGGAGAGCTTGGCACAAAGGTTGAAATGGGGAGAGCAGACATTTGCAGTGAACGGAAATGGATGTGGCTCAAGCTTCTTCAACAAACCACCTCCTTCCACAACTTCCCAACCAGGGAGTTTGATATTTCTACCACCTAATTCTTTGCCATTTTCAACACCCAAGAGTGCCTCCACATCTCCTGGTGATACTGGAAATCACACCAATTGATTGTTTTTTTTTCTTCTCTTTTTTTGAATATTAATTTGTAATTAAGGATGTTATTCATTAGTCTTAATTGGCATGTAATAATAGCAAGTTTGAAGAAATTTTCCTCTCAATGACAAGGATGGGAGGCATGGAAAATTTGAACAAGTTTGGTTTCTCCACAAATATTTATTTGGTCATTCGCAATTGTTCAAATATTGAAAAAGTTTTGTATTAAATAAAACGTGAACCATAGCGTAAATTTAATACATTAATGAAGACAGTTACAGATAACTTGAGGATCCTTTATCCTGAAAACAAGTCAATTTGCCTGCAACTGTCAATGTTCCTCCCTGGTCTGCAATCTGCATTTTTGCACCATCCAAAGGCAATCCCTAAAACCAACCTCCCCTTTCCATATTTAGGCTCAGCATGAACAATAATGGAAAACAAAGTACAAGACAATATACAAAAATATTGATTGATCCGTCCAAATTCAGCCCATACAAGGATTGAGATTAATATTGGATTTAATATCGACTGTTTGTGAATATACAAAACCCCTCCCCACAGGTAATTCATTTCCTAATCAACATATTATTTCTCTTTTTATAATCTCTTTATTCTTGTAACAACCTGATTTTTCATTGATGTTAGAAATTATAATTCCTAAATAATTGTGTTTGTGAATATTAATATTTAATATTTACGATACTATAGTATAGAAATATATTAAAATTTGGTCTAATAATTTTGTTTAATTATATATAGTTAAGTAAGGTACAAGTGCAATGATCCTAAAGTAAATGGTATTAAAATACGGTTTGAGAGCCCCATTTTCTGATGATTGAGCTCGTAATCACTACAAGAAAACAGACTTTTAGCAGCTTTTGAATGAAAAACGCCGCAAATATTATACATTAGCGGCGTTTTGAACTGAGCAATTGTGGCGTTTTCATGCAAAACGCCGCTAAAAACTGAGCAATAGTAGTGTTTTCATGCAAAACGCCGCAAAAAACTGAGATATAGTGGTGCTTTAGGTCCAAACGCCACAAAAGGTTGAGCTATAGTAGCGTTTTTGTAAAAGCGCCGCTAATATTTATTATTTTAACTACTCTATTTTGTTATCCCCGAAATGCCTTAGTATTTTTCCAAAATTAGTTCCCCCTCCCCAAAACCAAACTTAATCAACTACTTTTTAATGCATCGATTTTTATTTTGAATCTTATAAAATTGAATCCAACTTAAATATTAAAATTTTACGTCTCAAATTACAAATTCAACTTGAATTCGAGTTTTTACAATCTCAAGTGAATCATATTAAATTAGGGACATAACTACGGGGTTGAAAGGATTTCGGCCCCCCTAAAATGAAATTTTTTTATTTAAACTACCCTACCATACAAACTAAATCCTTATAAGGGTCTAATTAAACCCTACATAAACATTAAAACTATAAACCCTGAAAATAAATTATAAATGGAAAAAATATGGAGACTTATAATGTTCCAATAAGAAAATGATCATCAGATTGCATTTCCACTTACAATTGAATTTTTGCCCCTAAAGGCTAATCCCAAAACCTTAAACTACATTAAACCCTAAAATATGAAGCCTAACCCTAAATCATAACCCATGACCGCCTAACCCTAGATCATAACCCATGATCTAAACTCTAAACCATTTAAACCTTAAACTCTAAAGCAATATCCTAAAACCTTAAACTACCTAATTAACCCTAAAATATAAAGCCTAACCCCTAAATCATAACCCATAACCTATAAACCTTTTAAACCCTAAAACTCTAAACTCTAAAAACTAAATCTTTAAACTCTTATACCCTAAATTATAAACCCTAAATTTGTAAACCCTAAAAATAAATTTCACAAAACAATAAAAGAGGAAAAAAAGTGAAATGGCAAAATGATGCATTTCACAAATGGATGACTAATATATATCAAAATGTTAATTGATCTCCTTTTCAATTCAACATATATTTCATGTTTACTTTTAGATTTATGAAAAATATTATTTTGGAATTCATAATTATCTCTCTTAAATTATGGTTAGCATTCTAATTTAGTTCTTTTAAAACATTTTATTTGAGTTATCGAATAACAAGTGTCTTAACAATCATATTTTTTTGTCATTTTAGTTGTTTGCATTGGCCATTAAAATTTGGCTATCTAGATTAGGGTATAACGTGAATCAAATTTTAATTAAGTTAAACAATAGTGGCATTTTTATTAAAAACGCCACTAATATACATTAAAAAGATATTAGAATGCTACCGTTTAATGCTGCGTAATTAGTGGCGTTTTCCACAAAACGCCGCAAAATGTTATGCTTTAGCGGCGTTTTCATTCAAAACGCCACAAATGTGTATTACGAGTCCAAAAAACGACGCCGTATTATCCTTGTTCTTAGTGGCGTTTTTCAAAAATGCCGCAATAGGTTATACATTAGCAGCAAAACGACACTGTTCTATGTTTTGTTTTTAGTGGCGCTTTGTACAAACGCCACAAAAATGTATTACGAGTTCAAGAAACGACACCGTTTATACTTGTTATTGGTGGCGCTTTGACAAAAATGCCGCAAATTTATGTTATGTGTTTTCTAAACGACGCCGTTTTATTCTTTGTTTTTAGTGGCGCTTTATATAAAACGCCGCAAATTTGTATTAAGGTTTTAGTGGACGATGCCGTTTTGGCAATGTTATTAGTGGCATTTGGTTCCAAACGCCGCAATAAGCTATACATTACCGGCGTTTTATCTGGAAACGCCACAAATATGAGTTAAATGTTTACAAAATGTCTGCGTTTTGTTCTTTGTTTTTAGTGGCGTTTTATTAGAAATGCCGCAAATTGATTCAGTTTTATACAAAAACGTCGTCGTTTTTTTCCATCCAATATATCCATGATGTTAAACCCGAAAGAACTTAGTTTTCCCCCACCCAAATTTCCCCAAATCCCTAACTTTTCCCCTAATCCCTAAATATTTCCCCGAATCAAAATTGAAATATCCTTCTGCCGTTGAAGACTCCGACTGGACGACCTGCTGCATCGCCGTCTTCTCTACTGCGACCGTCACTTTCACTCTTCTCTGCCACAACCAATCGGTAACTTATGAATTAAATAGTGTAAGTTAATAGTTTGTTTTCTGCTTCTTTTCTTACAAGCACAGTTCCTGCAATGGAAATGGCACAGTGGCACTACCATTTCACAATTTTTAAGCTTTGCAAATATAAACTTGCAAAGGGCCAAAGGCTTTAAAGAAAGCGGAAGAGCAACAAAATTTTAAAAAAAAAAAGGAAATTTAACTTCATAAAGAATAAACCAATCACGTGAATAAGGTATTTTTCATTACATTTCACATTTCAGTTTTAATTTTTTTTGTTCGGTTGTAAATATTTTGATTCAGTTAAAGTATTTTTGTTTTTGGGTGAAATATAAAAAAAAGGGTCAAATTTTGCTATTAACCCTTGTACAATCATAGGTTGCTTGAATTTGGTTAATTTTTATTTTTATATTTTTTTAAATTTTAAATTTTCAATTTTAATCTAAACAATATCAGTTAAATTTGATAGGTCAAATTTAGTTATTAGTCTTGTGCTATGCAAAAATTGAGGATTTAGTCATTATTCTCCAATTGATCATTTTTTTAGTCCTTATGCTTTTAAAGATTTTGAAATTTCAGTCTCGACTTAGACAATAATTGTTAAACTATTAACTAAAATAATATGCCTTTTTGTGCGAGTATTATGTAATAATAACAAGTTTTCATAACATTACAAATAGGGGCGAAGCTAGGAAGAGATTTTTATGGAGGGGTTGAAATTAAAATTAAAATTTTTATGAGAACTAAAATGTTTTTTTGATTTGTAACCTTAAAGCTTTATAATTTTTAGAAAGGTTAAATCACAATTTTATCAGTTTAGGGAGACAAAATACCATTTTATCATGTATTAATTTGCAATTTTTTAGATTTTAAAAGGGTTAATACAAATTTTTATTTTGGGGGCAAGGCAAATCACCCCTGATTACATATGTGATAATGTGTTTATCGCTTAATAATATTGAAAATGGTAGACTATAGAAATTGGGTTAGGATTGAAATTTTAAAGTTCAAAAAGTATGGCTAAAAATGACGATATTAAATTATAGAGATTAAATCTACAATTTATACATAGTATAAGGATTAATAGCAAAATTTGACTTTCTTTTCCTTTGTTATTACTAGGTTAAAACAGGCTTGAAAATGTTGGATCATAAATTTGGAATTGTTTACTTTTGTACATGTTCATTTGATGATTTTATGTTTGCTTTATTGAGGCTATTGTTGTTGTTGTTTTTTTTTTCTTGATGTTATTTGCCAGTTTATTTAGTGCTAAAAATTTAGTGGGAATTGCTTTGATCTTGGGTCTTTGGTTTTTTTGTATATGTTCGATTCTCCTTATCATTTTTATTTATTTTTTGTTATGTTACTATCCTGGCTTGTTGATCTGTTATCTTGATATGACTATGCTTTCTGTTGTCTTACTCTCTAATGGCTTAGTCATGATGCAGGAATTACCGTTGCTTATTCTGCTCCAAATAGGCATGGATGTTTGAAGGTGGTTGAGAATAATTACTGTGCTTCAAAAATAGGTATGCTGTATTTTTCATTTATTTAATTTAATTTCTTATTGGTTTTGGAACTTTGGTCCTTTGTTATAATTCCTTAAAAAATAGAAACTGTTTTCTCACTTTTTGCATTTGGAGGTTTCAAGTAAACCTCTTAATTGCAACATGAAGTATAAGCTGTGTTGTGAAGCAAATGGTTCTACTTGTTGCAATCTGTTACGAAGGAATTTGAATCTGTTCTAGGTGCTACTTCATAGTAAATAACCAACATCTTTTTTCTGTTGTTCATCCTTTTGAAAGTTATTAACTATAAAGCTATTAACAAGTTAGCTGCTTGAATATACTTTCATTTGCTAGCCAAGTTTTCTTTGTAGTTACCCGACTGCTAGTTCAAGCTAGTTTTCATCTCTCTATTTTTTATATATATATGCGCATGTTACTTTCATTGATTGGAGTGGATGCTAAATTCCCAACTGAAATCTGTAGGTGGAGTTCATTGCCTGTCTATTTTGAATGCGGTTTTTGCTGTCATCTTTGGTCTTCTTGCTTTGTTTTTCGGTTCAAGCCTCCTCACATCGGTAGCTTCTATTTTTTTTATCATTTTATTTGTTTATTCCCACCTGTTATTAGCAAATATAAGTTTGGGATTGTGCATTTGGTTATTGCTTTTCTAGGTTTAACTAATCAAACTGTGAATATCCTTATCATATATGCATTAGGAACTATGATAGCTATATTAGTGAATATGGACTGTAATTGATAGGCTTACTCTTGAAAGTCCTTGCAAAGTTCTCTTTATCCTTAGGGTTGGCGATTGAAATGTCTAATCCTTTATGGGATAGAAAAACAAGCACACCCTTTATTTCATAACATTAATCAAATGTATGAATTGCAGCACTTTAAATATATGAATTGCAGCCCTTAAAATAAACTTGAACCAGACCTGATTCTTGTAGCTTAATTATTATTTGAAGTATGAATAAGTATGAATAAGTTTTTATATTTGGTTCAACTTAATTATTATTTGATTCAACTTAAGTATGAATAAGTATGAATTAATTTTATTACCATGTAGCTTGCTTGTCCATTAAAATTACAACAATAGCTGACCTTCTCTCCAACCTTATTTTAAATATTTTAAAGATTCAAAGTATATAGGCTGGAAACCTGACGGGTTACCTTATATCGAGCTGTAAGATATAATGGATCCTCCCTAGGTGTAACAACGCCACGTATGATGAATCTTAAAAAATTTAAAAAGACATGAAAAAAGTTCTATCAAGCTCATTTACTATTGAATATTTATATAACATTAATTTATTTCCAATTTACTTATAAAAATTAAACTACGATTCTTTTTTGATATTATTATATTCAAATTACTATTTTTTTATATTAATAATGTTTGATTTTAATATTTAATATTTTTAAATGTCTTTAAAAGTTATAACTAATTTTTATCAAAATAGTATTAATATTGATCATTACTTAAATAAATTACATAACTTACATAACTCATATAACTTACATAATTTACATAACAACTTACATAACTCACATAACTTACATAATTTACATAACAACTTACATAACTCACATAACTTATATAATTTACATAACTCACATAACGTACATAACAACTTACATAACTTAACTAATACATGTAGTTTAATCTAATAATTTCCTTAAAAGCATATAGTTTAAAGTTCAAATTTCATAACTTACATAATCTACATAACTTACATAAAACATAAAAATATATCATATCAAGACTTACATAATAAACAACTTACCCGTGTAACTTATTGCCAACTTTAGACTTCAACAACTACGAAATGGATAGGACTTGGATGAATTTCTCAAGGGCAAGCAACGAGTATCAAAATGGAGTGCAATCTTTTTTAGATTTTGCATTTCACAATTCAAGCCAAGAGAATATGATTCTTTGCCCGTGTAAGAAGTGTGGCAATATCTATTGGCATTATCGTGAAGTTGTCTACGAACATCTAATTGTTGATGGCTTCATTCGGGGGTATAAAAAATGGATTTTCCATGGAGAGTGTACACCTAGTGGAGCCTCTTCGACGATTAATCAGGGTTATTGTAGCACCCCAAACCCGGCCCAGACGTTATGGCCGGATCCGGCATGCCACATCAAAAACGTAAAAAAAAAAATTTCCATTCTAAGTCCAGAAAATCGTACTTGATGTTCAAAAGATTAATTCATTAAAGGTTAAAGTGAATGGAAGCTGAGCACCAGGTACGAAACTGGAAAAGAGGAGATGAGTCCATCGGACTGCTTAAGTACCAAACTCCCTTCGGATCCAATCCTAGACATGCAAACCGCCATTGCCATACCTTAACGTCATGTATATTTCTAGGAAACCAATTTGATTAAGTTCTTTTTAGGAAAAGTGATTAATTTTGGAAAATATCTTCATTGCGGAAGCTTTGCTTGTTTTCGTGTTATTTTGAAATCAATTACTGTTTTTGAAAACGCGCCCTAAAGCTATCCAATTTCAACAGTTAAATATAAATATTACCTATCTTAGTAACACATATTAAAACCATCAAAAATAATTAGGCGGCCTTATTACATTTAAAAACTCAAAACCTCAAACGTAAATAAAAGGATATCTAGTTCACCAGAAGAAAATCAAACTTTTAGAACGGGTGGCCACTCCGAATTCCCTCACAGCTCCAAGCCCACTATGGTTGGGGATTTCCTGCGTGGATGAAAATAAAAGGGGTGAGTTTGGGGAAACTCAGTGTGTAAGGAAAACCCATTCGAAGCCCAAGTCAGCTCAAGCCTATAGGGCCTAAGCCCATTCAGGTAATAGTGGTACTGGCCCAGAGCCCTTTTCAGATTATAATAAACTGGGCCTTAGCCCCTTATTCAGATAACAGTATGGCCCATAGGCCCATTTCAAAATACATGCAACATCAATAAACATATGCAAGCCCATTTGGGAAACAGTGGTACTGAGCCAGAGCCCTTTTCAGATTACAATAAATTGGGCCTTAGCCCCTTATTCAGATAACAGTATGGCCCATAGGCCCATTTCAAAATACATGCAACATCAGTAAACATATGCAAGCCCATTTGGGGAGACTACTCAACCCACCAACCACTACACTCCACTCGTACCAGCCATACACTCCATGTGGGGAATAGCTCAACCCACCCAGCCCAACACTCCACAGTTGCAGCCTTGTTGCTCAGTTAACAGTAAATTGAGGCAAAGCCTCCAGTACGTGGACAAGCCACTTTCAGTACTTCCTCCGTCAATATCCCAGTCCCATGCATCAGATAATAACAACATGGAATGCAGTAAATAACAACAATCAAACATGCATTTAGGTCAATTTAACCCTAGGGGTATTTCGGTAATTTATCTACTAGGGGTAAAACTGTAAATTTTCCACTTTTAAAGGTATTTCAGTAATTTATCTATTTTAGAGTTTTTCATGCATATTCCTACTTTTCACGTACTAACAGAATCACGTACCGAGGGTTCTTACCGAATTGGACCCTTTGGCCCATCATTCCAATTTTGGCCCATTAAGCCCAAAAATATCGAGGGCACAGAAATCATGCACTTTACAGTCCAAATTTTGCAGTTTACCAAAAACATTAATCGATTTACCTCACGAGCATTCGCACACTCGCAAATATACAAAATACCAGTTTTTGGCATTTCGGCTTTTCGACTTTTGCCGATCTAGACTAAGTAAGAGGGTGTTAGTTACACACCTGTTTGCGACGATATGCTGACGAGATCCACACACGAACCGCCTACAATTGGATTACTAACACGTTAATCTAACTATTCAAATACAAACTACGTCTTAACCCCTTACAATATTCGGCCAACCACACCTACAGATCATAGTAAGCTTATAAGAAATCAATAAGCAACTCATTAACACTTTTTTTGTCGATGTTTACCACATAATCAAAATTTCACTGCAAGCTGTCTTCCTGAGCAACAGTCACTAAATCATTTATAACTAGAGCTACGGAACTCCAAATCAAGTGCCGTTAATTTTCCCTGAAAATAGACTCATATATCTTCTATCCATAAAATTTTCAGAATTTTTGGTTTGGCCAATCAATACCAGATTTTTCTTAAAATTTCCCATGTTTCACTGTTTGACTAATCTGACCACTCTTCATTACGAATCAAATTTATCATTGTACAGAATTCAAAATATGTTCCCGTTTATTCCATTTGAAACTAGACTCATTAAGCTTTAATTACATAATTTATGCAGCTTCTAATTCATCTTCCACAATTTATGGTGATTTTCCAAAGTCACGTTACTGCTGCTGTCCCAAGCAAATTTATTACCAAATCACTCTTTCATACACCTATCTTGCATGCATGTTATTTAAACATGTATATCACCAATCAATCATCACATATCTATGATTTTACTTAAGTATAATCTCCATTTCATCATTTTAAAGCACAACATGTTAGCTGATTTTTCCCTTTAACATCTAAGGCACATGCATGCTCATTTGTTTGGCTCAACTTCACCTATCTTCCATTTTTCATCAAACGAACATGAAACAACAACCATTTCCTTCATTTTAATTCATGACTAAATGCTCACAACACAACTAAAAACCAAAATATGCTTCAAGAGTTAAGGTAGAATCAAGAAGAACTCATGAACATCAAGATAGAAGCCAACTACCATGAACTTACCTTCAATTTTCTTCCCCAAGTGACCGAACACTCAAGAGCTTTCTCCTCTCCTTTCTCTTCTCTAACTTTCAGCTATGATGAACAAAGATGGACAAAACTTTGTTCTTTTCACCCCTTTTTCTTTTAATAAAACTTCATATTTCATCCATTTAATTCTTTAATACAAAAGACATGAAATTCTTATCATGAAACATTTACCTAACCTATCATCATGAAACATTTACCTAACCCATTATCATGGAACATTTACCTAACCTATTATCAATTTGTATCAATTTGTACCATAAATTATGGATATCAAGTGCACATTTTGTCTACAACAACATGATGGCTGGCCACTTCATGTAAAACGGGAGGTTTGTCATGCAAATCCTCCTATTTTGCACTCCTATTTATTTGGCCACTTCAATTTAGCCTATAGCATTTTCAAACATTTTCACATAGGTTCTATTTCATAATTTCACCCCCTTTTTCTTATGGAACAAAAATTAACTAAAATTGTCGGGTTCTATCTTAAGTTTGGGCTTTCTAGAGGCCCACTAATATAATTAAACCTATGCTAACATTCACAGGATTCCCGAAAATTGGGGCGTTACAGTTATCCTTATAGTGGTTACCGTCAGTATGTTAGAGAAGATGACATGGAAGGTATGATGCGGGATGCATTTAATATGCGGAGTGAAGGTTTCCAATCATTTCCACTAAACTATGTTGCATCCGATGATTATAATATCGGTGGGAATACTTTTATGGAAACGAGAAGAAGTGTACCAGATGAATAATCGAATGAAGAAACGGTAAAGTTCTACACGTTACTTGGTGAAATGAATGAAGAACTTTATGAGGGATCAAAATTTTTGAAAATGTCATTCTGTATTCGCCTTTTTCACTTAAAATGTTTGGGAGGGTGGACCGGAAACTCTTTGACAATGCTGTTAAAGCTTTTGAGAGAAATGTTCCCGTTTGCAAAAATCCCTCAATCATGTAAAGACATGAAGAAAGTGATAAAAGATTTGAGCCTTGGGTACAACAAAATTCATAGTTGCCCAAATGATTGCATGTTGTATTGGGGTGATCGGAGAAATCAACAGTCTTGTCATGTTTGCGGTAAATCTCGTTGGATGAATAGAGATGCAGAAGATGTTAATGAGGATGAATATGGGCCACAGTCAATAAGGAAGCCGAACAAGATTTTGCGTTATTTCCCGCTAATCCCAAGGCTTCAAAGGCTATTCATGTCGTCAAAGACAGCCGAGTTTATGACGTGGCATCATGATCAACGAATGGATGATGGATTATTAAGGCATCCTGCAGATTCTTTAGCATGGAAATCATTTGACAATAAATTTCCAAGCTTTGTAAGTGATCCTCGGAGTGTAAGGCTCGGGTTAGCATCTGACGGATTTAATCCTTTTAAAATCATGAGCACCTCGTACAGTACTTGGCCTGTGGTCCTTGTTCCTTATAATTTGCCTCCATGGCTCTGCATGAAGTAATCTTCTTTGATATTATCTATGATTATCCCCAGAGAGAAAGGCCCCAGAAATGATATTGACATATATCTGCAGCCACTTATTGAAGAGTTAAAACAATTATGGGTGGGTGTTGAGACGTATGATGTATTGAGAAATGAGAACTTTTACCTACGTGTTGCTTTGCTGTGGACAATTAATGATTTCCCGGCATATGCGAATTTATCTGGTTGGAGTACCAGAGGACGTTATGCTTGTCCTTGTTGTGCTGCTCAAACGTGTTCACAGTGGTTATATAATCACTACAGGAAAATAGGGCTTTAGCGGCGTTTTATCAAAAAACGCTGCAAAAATTGTAAAACACATAGCAATAGCGGCGTTTTACAAAAAACGCCACTAAAAACAGAGCAATAGCGGCGTTTTACTAAAAAAATCCGCGAAAAACAGAGCATTAGCGGCGCTTTTGGTAAAACGCCGCTGAAAGTCATATAACCCCTAAACCCCCAAAAAATCATAAACACTAATCTATAACCCCTAAAACAATAATTATTAAAATTTATGGTTATACAATATATTAAATATTTTCTTATATAATCGTAAAAGAGATAGTATTGAATTTAAAATATCGAATTAATTATCATTATAGTTATGGTTTATGGTTTAAGATATATGGTTTAGGGTTTAAGGTTTATGAGTTAACTATGGTTTAAGATATATGGTTTAGGGTTTAAGGTTTAGGAGTTAACTAGTGTTTGAAGGTTTATGATGAATTATGGGTTTAGGGATTATGATTTAGGGTTTAGGGGTTAGAGTTGGAGTTTAAGGTGTAAGGGTTTGGGGTTAAGGGTTAAGGGTTTAGAGTTTAGTGTTTATGGGATAGGGGTTAAAAGGTTTAAGGTTTAGATTAATTAGTATTTTTTAATTTATATATTAAATGATTTCTTATATAATTGTAAAAGAGATAATCTTAATTTGAATATATTAAACTTAAGATTATAGTTTAAATTATTTAAGAGATAATAGATATACTTTATATATATATATTAAATGGTTTAAGATTTAATCTAAAAATATTTTGATATATTAAAAATAATTCAATTCAAATTAATTTCTCTACACTTAATTTGATTAGTTTTAGTCCCTATATTTTTCAAATCGATCAAATTTATCTTTTGTACTTTTCAAAATTTAAAATTTTAGTCATAATCACTCAAATGATAGCAATTATATATGTTTGGTTAAATTCTGCTATTAGTCTTGATATTGTGCATAAAGTTGTAGGTTGAATTCATGTTATCCAATTAGATCATTCTTGGTCCCTATACTTGTAACGACCCGAATTTTACCGTTACCGAAAAAGTGTATTTTCGGGTCTCCGTTTCTGAAAAATAGATTCGTAATAAATATTTACGAAGTCAATTGAGTGGTTAATTAGAGTTTAATTAAGTAAATTTAGTTTAATTAAGAGTAATTAGGAAAAATGACTAAATTGAATAAAGGATGAAAGTTGAATTGTAGAATAAAAGAAAATGAAGAGGACCAAAATGGCAATTATGCCATTTGTCCTAAGTGAGGCGGCATAAACATAAAAATCTGAGATTTTTTATGTGTTAAAATATATATATTAAATTATTATTATATTATAGTATATTATATTATATATTATATTATATAAATAAGTAAAGAAACATAAGAAACAGAATGAAAGCAAACGAAACAGAGAAGAAACAGGGGAGAAAGAAAGAAAGAAAAAGAAAAAGGAAAATTTGGGTTTCAAGGCTCAAAGTTTAATTTAGTAAGTCAATTAAGTCATTTCTTCTTAAATTTTGATGTTTTAGAAGCTTTGGAACAAGACTTTGATGAAATTAAGTTGATATTTTGAGAGTTTATAGATTTTCAAGTATAGTTCATGTTGAATAAAATAGTGAATTAAGGGTTTAATTGAGTAAATTTCAAGCTAGAATTGATAATAGGATCAAATTGTAAAGTAAGTTATAAGTTTTATGTTGTAGGGACTAAATTGATGAAATTTTGAAATTAGGAAAGTATGCTGGAAATTTAATATTTAAATGAGAGTATGGATGAAATTTGAATAGAAATAAAGTATGAATTAAGATAGAAAAGTAAGTGAATTTAGTTAGAATTAAATTGAAATTAAAGTAAATCAACATTTTGTACTAAGACTATTTTGGACAGCAGCAGTAGTCTAAGTTTGAAAAATCACCAAAAATTGTAGAAATTTAATTAGAGGATGAATAAAATATGAAATTAAATATTATTGAGTCTAGTTTCTTATAGAAGAAACGATATAAGCAATTGAATTTTAAATTATGAGATATAATGAATTTTGTGAGACAAGGTCAGAATGAATTCAGGTTCCCCTGTTCTGACTTTGGAAAATCACCAAAAATTGAATAAAAATAATTAGAGGCTTAAAGATATATGTTTAGAATCCCTAATGAGTCTATTTTCATTAGAAATCAACGAGAATATTATCCGAGTTCTGTACTGTGAGATAATTAATTTTTAGTGAAGAAGGGACGAAACTGTCAGACAGCAGAATAGGGGTGAATTTAAAGAATAAACTGTACTTAATGGCTAAACCAAAAATTCTGAAAATTTTATTGTAAGAAGATTTGTGAGTCTAGTTTCAGGAAAAATTAGCGGATCTTAATTTAGAATTCTATAACTCAAGATATGAATTAGTAATGTATTAATGATTATAAATTGTATTAATTTCGTAGTCAATGTGGTACCAGAAATCTCGGCTAAGAAAGGACAAGACAAAGTCAACGGGAGTTAGCTCGAAAATTACGGTTTGTATTTCTATAATCCGAACCTAATACTTAATTGTTGAATTTATTTCTTAAAATGTATATTAAGTGTTTTGAAGTAAGAATTATTGTGTTTTGCAAATGAAATGGATTGATATAGTATGTGATGAAATTATTGAATTTATATTGATTGAATTGGCATATATATATAGATATATATTGAATATTGAATATATATTGATTATTTGAATTGAATTGAAATATAAATTGTTTGAAAATTTTAAATATGAGATTTGTGATATTTGGATATTTGTTATTGAAAAGTGAATTGAATTGTATTGAATTATGAATTTATGTGATTAATTAAAATGTGTATTGATTGAAAATAATTGAAAGTGAATTGAATACCCTATTAACAGTATCGGGCTGAGTCGGATATAGTTGGCATGCCATAGGATTGGAAGTGTTCAGGGATTCTTCGACCTCGAGTCGATGAGACACTGGGTGTCACTATATTTCTTCGGATAGATTCGATGAGGTACTGGGTACCAACTTTACTTCGGCTAGGCCGATGAGACACTGGGTGTCAAGTATTGCTTCGAACTATCCGATGAGGCACTGGGTGCCATATTGGTGTGTTTGGTTGGATCCGTGTATCCACCAAGGTCCGAGTCTTGTTAATAGGGGTAAATAAGTGAAAAGATAAGTCGAGTGAATTTGATTGATTGAGCTATTGGAATGAAATGAGAAATTGAATTGAGAATTGAAATTGAGATATGAGATTGAAAACATGACCAAAAGGTTCATGAAATGAGTGAAGTTCAAATGGATGATGATTGATGTTAAAATGAATTAAAATGGTATATTGTTAAGAAATAAAGTGTGAAAACAAGTGAATATATTGTATAGAATTTATACGGTAAGTAAATGAAAAGAATTGAACAAATATGTTATTGTGTTTGTTATATGACTTATATAGAATTTATATGGTAAGTAATTGAAAATTTATCTATAAAACAAATAAATGAATACTTATAATTGTTATTGTGATTTTAAGTTTAATTGTTATATTATTAAGTGTTCGGATTATGGAAATACCACTAAGTATACCATACTCAGCGTACGGTTTGTTTCCTTGCGCAGGTTTAGTAAAGATAGAACGTTGAATCAGCATCCCAGTTCGATCCCGAATTCATTAAGGTAAAGTGTGTTAATTATTGGTAATAGCATGTACCTAGGATGTTTTATGAGAGTCATTTAGGTTGTAGATGTTCTCATGAAATGAGTAAATTATGGTTGGCAACGGTATGTAGTACTAACTTTTGAAATTTACTGTTCATATTGGACCGCGAGGGCCCATTAAAAGGACGACATCTTAAAACTAGGATATGTGTAAATATTTATTTTAATTAATGACCGAAATTGGACTGTACTGACTGGTAATGTCTCGTAACCCTGTTCCGATGACGGTATAAGGTTAGGGGGCGTTACAATACTTTTCGACTTTTGAAATTTTAATTTTGACACAAATGACAACCATTAAATCCGTAACTGGCTTTTTGTGAATAATATGTTTGTTACATTAGATTTTGGAAATAACAAAACTTAATGAATTTAATAGCTACCATTTAATTAATACTAAAATTTCAAAATTTCAAAATTACAATGACTAAAAATAACAAAATTAAAGTAAAATGACTAAATCCACAATTTACATATAATTCAATAACTAATAGAAAAATAATAATAATTAAAAATATTTAACTTGTTTATATTTAAAAAATTAATAAATATCAAATGAAAATAACATGTATATATTTATAAAAAAATTAAAACAATATATTAGGTTTACGTAAATTTACGTTAAGTATTTATAAATTTAATTGGAAATTTAACTTAAAAGGTCGTTTTCCATTTACATTTTTCGCCAAAACCCTAGCATTTGCCTCAACACATTTTTATCGCCTCACACTCTCTGTTTTCACTTAGTTTCTGATTCTTCACTTTCATTACTTCAAACTCTCGCAGCGATGAGACCTGCAAGAGGTAAGTAACCAACGTCTCTTACGTTTCCTATCATTTTTAGTTACAGACTCTCGTTATGGCATTCCTAATGGTTTAATCATGTTTCAGGCCGTGATGGTGGTGGGTTTAGGGGCAGAGGTAATGGTGGAAGAGGGAGAGGAAGAGGTGGTGATAGGGGTGGTAGTGCCATGAAATCCCGCGACGGTGGCTGTTGTCTGAGCAAAGAACGCAGGAGATACTTTGTATCATTCAACCTTCTTTGGTTTCTGAACAAAATCGACAAAATATTATTGCTTACTTTCAGAGGCTAATCAAAGGTTACTATGGGATTGAGGTAAACTTAATTTTCCTTCAAATTTTTAGCCCTGGGTTGTAAAATGGTCTCATTTCTGTGTGTTGGTGTTCCTTGTATAACTGGACAAATTCTAGAAATTGTTTGCTTTGTCAAATGCCTTTTTAGGAGTGAAGACTTTTATGTGAACGTTACACCTAGGGAAATTCAATTCCAAAGTTTTCCACATTGAAGCATAATAAACTAGCCTCTGAAATCGGTGCCTTCATAAAAGATTGCTCTGTCAAATGCCCTTGTAGGAACATCTTTTGGTTTCAATGCTTAATGTTTCTCGTCAAGCTTTTTTTATCTATGTTTTGTTTCTTGCTAGGTATGTGTTGTACCCATTTAATGTTTAGCAGGAATAGAGATACCAATGGCTGTGAAACCATGTTATGAGTAAATTTTGCTGGGTTTTCATATGCAGGAGCACTGAGCATTTATATACTCTGCTTGTGAGCATGGATATCAAAGTAATTTACTTGATACTTTAAAAGGCAGAGAGTATCTGACAAATATTTCTTGTCTCATACAGTTGTAGCCTGAAAGCAACCAAAAGTGAAACCCGAAATCACAGTGATCTTTTAGAACCATAATAAACTAAGACTTATTTTGTTCAGTCTTTTGAATAAGATTTCACTAGCTTCTTAATGCTAAACAAGTTTTTGTAGCATACGGCATCATATGGCATGAAAGTGACGAGAAACTCTCTTTGTTACCTAAGAAAGCTGCAACTACATCTCACTAAAACTTGTTCTCTTGTCTTCTAATGTTTTTTTTTTACTGAAGTTTCCAGTAAAAAAGAAAAAGAAAATTCAGAAAACTACTTTTTTTTTTATAATCTGACTTGCTGACTATAGCAGCATACAATTATTGCTCACACGATTTTAGATTTTTAAATATAAGTATTTTATCAGTAAAACGAATTTTTATTATTTACATGCTATTAATATTCTTCATGTTATACCAGAAAAATGCCTTGTTAGTTGAAGACAATAAATTGGTTATATTATCATGATTTTAACATTCTTGTTTTAATCATATAGTTTATATTAATTTTAGGTATTATTTTGATTAACTTTAGTTTGTTTTATGATTTTTAAATATTATTTGATAAAATTCTAAAATATTTTTCATAAATATTTCCAAAAAAAAAAGAAAAGTTTTTCAATTAAACCCTCTTTTGTATCTAAGAAAGCTGCAACAACAACTAATTAATATTTATTTTCTTTTAATGCTTCTTGTTCCTGAATTTTCCAGGAAAAAGGAAGAAAAATCATTAAACTGTTATATTTTTTAAAAAATATCTGACTTGCTGACTGCAGCAGTAATATAATTATTGCTAACACAATCTCAGAAAATTTGTGATACCTTGTAATTCAATTAAAGATATAGTTAACTTCCACTTTGTTACTTTGCATCTTTCTTGAATTTGGCACTTATCATTTTTCTTTTCTGTCCCATGGCTGTTTAGTTGCTGCCAAGTTTGAAAGATGCCTAGAGGTATGAGAAATTTAAGAATGAGATATGTAGGATTGCTCGTCATAGGTTAGCAAGTTAACGTAAGAGATGACCCCATGCCTTGGATCTAAAACTTATGTAGTATATTCCATTTATGAGCTTGATATGGTTTCATGTGTATGAACTAGATAATCGCAGCTATCATCAAGTACATCTAAAGGATTGTGTTTTTCATCTGATTTATTTCTTTCCTTAACTTCGCTTTTATTGGACATAGCATCGAAACTGCATCCCAATGCTAATCGATTAAGGTAGCACCCTTTATAACTTTCTGTCACGTGTAAAAATTTAAAAGACGTTCCTGTAATGTAGATAACGGAAATTAGGGTAGCAAATGACTAGGCGCTTAACTGATATTGAATAAAACCACATAAGTCATATGCTGTTGGACACTTGGCAACAACTTCTATTTGTGCTATTATACTGATATTAAATTTTCAGCTGCATCTTTGTCGTTGTCCCCGTGCAGTTAAATGGTATTTATTGCATATTAGTATATGTACGTAAGCAGCAAATATACCTTAAAATCATCTTGAGCTCATTTCGGTTATTTTGGAATTTGATTTCAGGTTAAAATAGTGAAATGCACTGTGAATGACATACCGGTGGACATCTCTTTCAATCAAACGGCTGGTCTATCTGCACTTTGCTTTCTGGAGAAGGTATCATCTAATCCTATCCAACATTGATATGTTTAGAATCCGTTTCCATTCCAAACATTATGGATGTGGTAATCATAATTCATATAATTCACTTGATGCAAAAGATGATTCAAAAGTATAATTCTAAATGGTACATTATTTCATTTTCTGGCATTAAATTCTAAATGGGCATATAATTCACTTGATGCAAAAGATGATTTAAAAGTATAATTCTAAGGAGCTTAAATACTGTAAATTTTGCATGTAATGAGGTATATCATTAATGTTGTTGATGACGGCAGTGTTTATTCATATAATTCACTTGATGCAAAAGATGATTCAAAAGTATAATTCTAAATGGTACATTGTTTCATTTTCTGGCATTAAATTCTAAATGGGCATATAATTCACTTGATGCAAAAGATGATTCAAAAGTATAATTCTAAGGAGCTTAAATACTGTAAATTCTGCATGTAATGAGGTATATCATTAATGTTGTTGATGCATGTAAATTCTGCATGTAAATACTGTAAATTCTGCATGTAAATCGGCATATAATTCACTTGATGCAAAAGATGATTCAAAAGTATAATTCTAAATGGTACATTGTTCCATTTTCTGGCATTAAATTCTAAATGGGCATATATTTCTGCTAATGTATTGAGTATATTAAGTTGTGCAATTTGATGTTATATGTGGCGTCAATATTGACTTGTTAATTGCATATTTTATTATTAATTTGATGTTATATGTGTCATTCATTAGCTTTTTTTTCTTTTTTCTCAGGTTTGAGTTTTTGGTGGATGCATAGTCCAGGATTAGCTGAATTCATGCATAGTGACGACTTGTTTAAGCTAACTGCTTATCTTAAAGTGTGCATTCTATCATTATTTTGTTCTATTTGTATTTTGTTAGGTTTCTGGTGTAGTATGATAAGTGCGGTATTTTGTTTGGCGGGATTTATTTATATCATAGATTATTATTCTTTTCAATATTTTGATAATGAATTTTAATTTTTTTATATTTTTCAGGACTTTTACAATATTTTATAATATTTTTTTAAAATTTTTATGACCTTTAGTGGCGTTTGTGGGAAAAGCGCCGCTAAAGGTCCTGACCTTTAGCGGAGCCATCTATAGCGGCGTTTTTTGCAGCGCTTGCAAAAACGCCGCGAATAGTTTTAGTGGCGCTTAAAAGAGCTGCTAAAGGCCTAAAAAAACGCCGCTAAAAGTTAATTTTGTTGTAGTGAATGGGAAGAAGTTCTGCTATATGGGGCATCATCGGTGGTTAGATGAAAATCATAGCTATAGATTTCAGAGGCTTTATTTGACGGTACTAAAAAGTTGAAAAAAGCTCCTGAGCAGACCATTGGATCTGAAATCTTATTCATGTAAAAAGATATGGATTTCAGTTACGGGAAGCTGAATCAACCATCTAACAGGCAAACAAATAGACGATCGAGGGATGAATCTGACGAGGAGGATGACCCTAATAAGGCGGACTTGTAGAAGAAAAGAAGTATTTTTTTGAGTTGCCTTATTGGGAGCATCACATATTACGCCACAATCTTGATGTGATGCATATTGAGAAGAATGTCAGCGAGAACATCATCTAGACAATTTTGAACGTCGATGGTAAATCAAAAGATAATCTTCAGAGTCGACTTGATTTAGTTCACATGGGAATTAGGCGTGATCTTCATCTCCAAGTACGTCTTATTAGTTGCTGCATACAATTTTTGCAATGTCAAAGGAAGAGAAAGAAATGTTCTGCACGGTGTTGAAGGATATAAAGGTTTCGAATACGTATGCATCAAATATTTCTCGATGTGTAAGTCTTAAAGATCGAAGACTATATTCATTAAAATCACATGACCATCACATCTTGATGCAAGATCTACTTCCAGTTGTTTTACGGTGTTGTATGTCAAAGAATGTAACGTCCTGTATAATTGAACTGTCTAATATAATGAAAACAATTTGTGGCAAAGTTCTGGATGTTGAAGAACTTGAAAAAGTACTAGATCGAGCCGCTTTGACATTATGCAATTTGGAGAAGATCTTTCCACCTTCCTTCTTCACTATTAGGCGTGATCTTCATCTCCAAGTACGTCTTATTAGTTGCTGCATACAATTTTTGCAATGTCAAAGGAAGAGAAAGAAATGTTCTGCACGGTGTTGAAGGATATAAAGGTTTCGAATACGTATGCATCAAATATTTCTCGATGTGTAAGTCTTAAAGATCGAAGACTATATTCATTAAAATCACATGACCATCACATCTTGATGCAAGATCTACTTCCAGTTGTTTTACGGTGTTGTATGTCAAAGAAGGTAACGTCCTGTATAATTGAACTGTCTAATATAATGAAAACAATTTGTGGCAAAGTTCTGGATGTTGAAGAACTTGAAAAAGTACTAGATCGAGCCGCTTTGACATTATGCAATTTGGAGAAGATCTTTCCACCTTCCTTCTTCACTATTATGGTGCACCTTGTCATTCATCTCCCTCGTGAAGCAATAATTGGTGGGACGGTTTTCTATCGTTGGATGTATCCAATTGAAAGGTGCTAATTTATTTCAAAGGCATTCACCTTTATACCTATAGTTACCAGTTTTGATAATGTTGTATATGGTGTTTAGGTTCTTAAGCAAATTGAAGTCTTATTGCCGTAACAAGCGTTATCCAGAAGGATCAATTGCTGAATGCTACTTGGCAGAGGAGTGTATGACATTCTGTTCTAGATATTTAGAAGATGTTGAAACAAGATTAAATAGACCAAATAGAAATGCCGGACTCAATGATCCTAGCTTAGCCGAAACTTATTTATTTCAAAGTTATGGAGAACTAATCGGCAAAGTTGAAATTGCAAAATTAGATGACCGATCTTGGATACAAGCACATAGATATGTTCTTTTCCACCACGATGCACTTGAACAATTACGCAAGTAAGTTCTAGAATATGATAAATATTCATCTTTTTGATTTGTTTATTTTTAACGAATTAAACATGTTTTTAACATAGTGAGTACAAACAAGTCTTAAGATCTCGTTCACGCTTACGAAGATTACAACATCGCGAGATTAATAGGTTATTCGCAAAATCTTTTCATGAATGGTTAAGTCAAACGGTATGCAACTCAACATTTTATTGACAAATAATAATATTTTCTCATAACATTTACAATTACTCAATTTACTTTTGATTCAATTGGTTTGGAGTGGCAATGTCGTTAATGACGAAGTTAAATGGCTTTCTCAAGGTCCGAACCGAGTAGTAAAAAGATATAGTGGCTTTATCATGAATGGATTCAGATTTCATACCAAATATTGCGAGAGATTGAGGAGAACTCAAAATTGTGGAGTAGTTGTTAATTCTTTAATTACAAGTTACGCTAGTGCTAGGGACAGTAATCCTGTCGAGGGAAATGTGGAGTATTACGGACTTCTAACCGACATTATTGAGTTAGATTACTATGGAAAATGGAAAGTTGTCTTATTTCGATGTGATTGGGCTGATGCTAATACTGCTCGTGGAATTAAAAATGATCAGTTTGGTTTTACAATGGTGAATTTCTCTCAATTAATTCACATTGGAGAACATTTGATAGACGAGCCGTATGTATTTTCTTCTCAAGTTAAACAAGTTTTTTACTCGAAAGATCCAACTGATGAAGGTTGGTATGTTGTACTCCAAAACACCCCTAGAGACTTGTTTGACATGGGGAATGGAAGTAGAGAGGACATCGTTGAAAGATCAGAAACTTTGCCTTTTCCAAAACAAAACTTAAATGAAAATATCCCTAGTACTAGTACACAATTTCAATGGGTTCGTCAGGATGTGGACGAAGATATTTACGATTTATGATGTAGTGAGATTTTATGATATTTCTTTATATGTAATGTTATAATTTTAACATTGGTCAAGTTATATAATTTAACTATTTTATATTTACTATTGTTGTTATTTCTTACTAAAATTTTAACTATTTTATATGTTGTAGGAAAAATGCCTAGAAGAAGATTAAGAGATCTTAGTATTGTAAAGAATACTACAAATTTAGAAGAAGTAAGTACTGAACAGCAGATAGTTGTTGGATCTTCAAGCATGCCGGAGACACTTGACGAGTCTGTGGAATTTCAAAGTAATGTTAAGTTTATTTTACAAATTGTATTAAATTTTATTACTGATTTATTTTTAAATTTCAATATAGTAATAATATATTATTTTTCAGCTGAAAATGGTGGGACGCGCAGAGGTTGAGGACGTACGCTCCTAACAGATTTGTATAACTTAAATTCTGTCGAGCGTGTCAAAGTAACTAGAAACAGCCATAGTCAGCCTGTTGGACAAGAAGCTCTACTTTTAGCAGGCTATTTGGGCATTATAGCACGAAATGCCAATATGTTGCCCATCAACTACGAATCATGGCATAACATGCCTGATAGCAATAAAAATCAAGCTCTCTCTAATACTAAGGTAACAAAACGTTAATGTAATTTATAATACTTTGGTTTAAGTTTCATTTATATTTAATTCCTAAACTTGTGTTTTTTAAGAGAGGTTTGCTTTAGAGGTCTCTGATGCCTATATCAAGAAGGCATTGGGAAAAAAATGGAGAGACCATAAAAGCAGTTTGAAAAAAGAATATTTTAAAAAACCCATAAGCCTCGAAGAAAAATTGTAAAATGTCCCACAGGGAATGTTGAGGTACCAATGGGAAGATGCGGTTCGATTTTGGAATTCAAAGAAAGGAGAGGTATTATGTACTTGCAAACTCTTATAAATTCTTCGGTTTATAGTATTTACTATATACGTAATAATAATTTCATTATGTAGGACCGTGAGCGAGTTGGAACAAGCAGCAGGCAAAAACAAAAATTTACGCACACGGCAGGGTTGAGAAGTTTTGCTTGTGTAGCTCAGGCCGCAATACTATGGATTTATTAATTCTATCAAGTATTAATGACTTTTTACTATTAAATAATATTTTTACTACTATATTATAGGAAGCCTCTTCTGGTCAAAAAGTTGGACGCCTTCAGCTTTTTGACATTACGCACAGGAAAAAAGATGGAACTCCGATAACATCTGAGGCTGCAGAAATTATGGTATATTTACTTAATAAAATTTGATTCATTATAAATATTTATAATATTTAATTATAATGTTTTAATTCGTCATTTTTATTAGTTTAATTTTAAATAATTTTATGTTGTATTCCTTTTTATTGTATATTTCGTTTCTAACTCTTTGACTGATTTGTTAGGAGAAACTAAAAGATAAGAAGGCAGAGTATGAAGCGTCTGCTTCGACTGATAGTTCTGTTAATTTTGAGGATATTGATAACAGAATTATTAATGAAGTTTTGGGTCCTGAAAGGTATGGTCGGGTTAGATTTCAAGGATCTGGTGTTAACCCGACCCAATATTTTGGATCCACTTCGCACCAATACATGCCTTCCGGGAGTCAAAGTTAAGTTGAAGTTCAGAGGCTAAAAGATCAGATAGTTCAGATACAAGCTAGCACAGATGAGCAAATTTCTCAACTTATAGCGGAGGCAGCAGCGAGGGAGGCGGAGGCAGCAGCGAGGGAGGCGGAGCAGAACAGAAAATACAATGAACTCCAGCTACAGCTTCAGTCTATGATGACTATGTTCCAGCAATTTCAAAATCCGTCATCTTAGACATTTGTTTTCTTGTAACTTTTAACATTATTGTAAGAATATTTTGAATATTCATTTACAATTTATATAATATATTTTTCGTATAATTTTGTATTATTTAAATTTGCGGGTTTTGGTTGGATTTCATAGTATATTTGTTGTTTTTGGTTGAATTTCTTGCAGGAAGGTTGGATATAGGTGCAAAATACATATTGCAAAACTGGGCAAATTAGCGGCGTTTTTTAAAAAAGCGCCGCTAAAAGTCCTAGTCTTTAGCGGCGTTTTTTAGAACTTTTAGCGACGTTTTTTAGAATTTTTAGCGGCGTTTTTTAGAAAAGCGCCGTTATAAGTCTTGGTCTTTAGTGGCATTTTTTATATAAGTGCCGCTAAAAGTCCTGGTCTTTAACGGCGTTTTTTATATAAGCGCCGCTATAAGTCCTAGTCTTTAGCGGTGTTACATATAGCGACGTTTTTTGCGGCGCTAAAGGCAAAAAAATGCCGCTAAAAGTCTGTTTTCTTGTAATGAATATAAAGTTTAATTAAAATTTAGTCTTTTAATTCTATCAATCGAATGATTAATTAAGGTATAATGACTAAATTATAAAAATGATAAAAGTTCATCGCTATATATTTTTAATTGCTAAATGACTATAGTGGTAACTAAACCATAGTTCAAAATGACAAATAGTCATTTTATATGTTAGTTCACAGTTGGTTGGAGGTTTTGTTAAAATAAAATTAAAAGTTTTATAATTAAAGAATAGAAGAAACATAAAACATAAAAAAAAATAAAAATAAGGTCAATATCTTTATATTTCTTCTCTTCCACTGACTGTAAGAAGAAGAACAAGGAGAAGCCATTGTTTGGCTTGAAGGAATTTGGCCCTTGCATGTAAGTAAATTGAAAGTTCGTTTTTTTGTAAATTAATTTTATGTTTTTGAGATCGTTGAAGTTTGGTTTATTTAATTTGTGTTATTTTTCAAATTTGTTAAAGTTTCAAAATATTGTTAATGATGAATGATTGATGAAATTGGTGTTATTTGGTTAGATTTAATGCTTAGATATGAAAAATATTAGTTTGTAAAATAAAAATGGTTAGTTTTAAACATAGGGACTAAATTATAAAATTTTGAAATTTATATGAAATTTATGTGAATATATATATTAGAGAGACGCAAAAGGGATGAAATTGAGATCAGTTTCAAAATCGAAGCTCAAATGTGAAAGTTATGACGATTTCGGTTTTAGGGACTAAATTGATTAAAACAAAAAAAATTTAGAGGGTATTTGAATAATAAAATTGAACTGATACATGTACATAATATGATGATATAAGATGTGTGTAATTTATAAATTGAATAGAAGAATTGTATAGATAAAAAATTGAATCAAATCAGAAATAATTGGGAAAAAGATAAAATTGTCGAATAGTCCTTAAAGTTTTAACTTGTTTGTTGATTTAACCAGATCAATTCATATGGTGGTTATATATATTTATAATTTATTTTTGAATTATGAAATTTTTTTGTATGTTTGCAATTTGGTAAAAAAAAGTGTGATATGGATTAAATTGTAAAGGAATGATAAATTGAATATGATGAATCTCAATTTGAGATATTTAATGAATTTATATTTGATTATGACTGGCCGAATAGTATTAGTATGAATTTGATTGATTATTGAATTAGAGAATTAAATTGAATAATTTGCAAAATATGTATGATCTTGTAATTAAATGTGATTTGGATAGAACTTGATATTATACTATTATTGAAATATTATTTATAGCTTAAAACATCTCAATCCTTAAACTTATCAAGCAACAATTCCACTAAATTTGTCTCAAAAGCCAATCCCATGATAAAAACACATCATCCACCTTTTCCCAAAGCTTGTGGACATCAACATATGACCATTGGAATGACGTCAAAGACGTAAAATATGTCTCAAGAAAATTGAGACCCTTCAATCTTCTTGTACTAAGTTTTAATAAATTTATAATTTATCAATCCATAAAAAATAATTTGCTTACCACCACTACCAACACCCCTTTGAATTAACACCGTCAGCACAATCATCTATTAAACCAACCATCTTGCCAAATTCACACTTCAAAGCAGCTCTCTCAATGTTCTTCGTCCAATGTTTTCAGAATCACCATATGGAAGAGATTCATTTCACTATACTTTTAAGTTTTCTCTTCAAAAACCCAATACTTCAATACTTTATTGTTTTTGAGACACTCAAACTTATCAATGCTAATAATATTCATTTGTTAAATGCTATTTATAATGATAAATCTTAATTTTAATAGTAAACTACGTCATTAGTCACTAAATTATGAGTAAATTTTCGTTTTGAGTACTTAAAGTTTTCATTTATGTTACTAAACTATTCAAAAGTTTTTATTTAAATTAATAAACTGTTAAGGTTTTTTTTTAGTTCTGTCAGCAAGCTCCAAGCAACAATTCAACGTGGATCAATACCTATTAATGAGTAGAAAAACAAACCTTAAATCCAAGTTGATCTGATAGTCAATGTTGAATATCAAAGAAAAAAGTTGTTTGAATTTTGGTACGTAGATTCATGACGTCCAAAACTGTTTCATGAAAAGAAAAACTAAATTGTAAAAGAGAAGGAAAAAATGAGCTTTCGATTAGTGCAGTAAGTGTGAACAAAAATAGACATATAACATCGATTTTCATAATCTAATAATTTAAATGAAAACTTTTGAATAGTTTAATGATTAATTTGTAATTTTTTTTAGTTAAGTGATCAAAAGGAAATAATTTAATGATATAGTTTGTCCTAATTTTAAATTATATATAAATGTAAAACAAATTAAATGATAATTGATTTAAAATCATTTACATTATTAATAATTATTATATTCAATTGTATCGTTGAAATAGATAATAATAAAAAACCTCATTTATACCAAAAGAAAAATCCATATGATTTTATCTACTACTTTTTATGAAAAAAATTTATCTTTTTAAGTGTAAAGGTATTTTTGCTACATTTAAGTCCACGGTTCAAATGAATAAAAATTCAATTATATAAAAAATTATTTAAATTGAATATGAATTTAACGAGGGATAAATATCAAATTTATATATAAATTTTGTTTTAACATGTAATTTGATATATAAGTTTTAATTTGGTGCAATTATATATATAAAATTTGAATTGTGATTCACATATATAAAATTTTAATTTTAATTTAATTGTATACATTTAATTGAATACATGCATTTACTTTCATATTAAATTTATATAATTGTATGAACATACAATATATCAATATAAAATTATTCTAATTCAATAATATTATAAATAATTTATAAAAATTAAATTAAATTAAATTAAAATTTAATAAATAAAATTACACAATTAAAATTTATATATACTAATACATATTAAATTAAAATTAAATATATAAATTTAATATTTATCCCATTTACTAATTAAATCAAAATTAAAATCTGTGTTAGAGTCGTGGCCTAGAAGGGAAAAGCAAATAGGCTGTGAATATTTATTTCATGATAAATCAAAATTTTCTGAGACAAACAATCTAAATCGAATAAAATTTTTTGTTATTCAGATTCTTTCTTCTTTTCTATGGCTTTCTGATTTCCTCTGCTACTTTTCTCTCCACTCATCCCTTCCAATTTTCACACTCTTTTCCTTTTTTTTTTCATTTTTATTATATAAATATATTTCAGTTGATCAATTATATCAAGTTGAAACCCTAAACTCTTCAAATTTTCTGGTTGCTTATCTCCTCGTTCAGCATTAATTTCCTGGTAATTTTTTCCTTTATTATTGTGAAGGCTTTCATTTATTTAAGTTTATTTTAGTAGATCCAGGAGGAATATATCTAAACTTTATGTTTTTTTGGGTGGAAAAGTTCTAAGCTTTTGGATAATGTCTATTTCTTTTTCTTGTTTTTGATTAATTCTTTAGTGTTATGGTGAATTTGAGTAGGGTTTATTTTTGGCTGAGAACTTGAAATTTAAAGAAAATGATCAGTGTGCTTGATATATTGGGTGAAAAATTTTGTTCTTTTAGATTTAATTAGAATATGAAATGAAAGAAGGTGAAGCACTTACTTGTATTATTGTAAATTAAACAGCTATAAGAATAACCAGTTGGGTGGTGAAAGCTCATTGCTTGATATTGTTGTTGTTGGTGGCGGTGTGTATGTGTGTGTGTAGGTGGTGACAATGTCAACTCCTGCAAGGAAGAGGCTAATGAGAGATTTTAAGAGGTTGCAACAAGATCCGCCTGCCGGTATCAGTGGAGCACCTCAAGACAACAATATTATGCTTTGGAATGCAGTTATATTTGGGTCAGTTTGGAACAAAAAGGATCCTTTTTTATTTACTTTCATGTTTTAGGATATTTGCTTTACCTCTTTTGGCATTATCAGTATATTAAGTATGGTTCAATAAGCTATTCTGGTTTCTTTTCTGATTGGGATTGCAGTCCAGATGATACTCCATGGGATGGAGGTGAGCAATTCTGATGCCCAAACTCTTATTCAAATAGGATATTCTGTGCTTTCTATTCACTTCTCAGTTGCTTCAGATTAATGCATATGTAGGATCTCATATTGTTTGTTACACATCCTTTTAGGTGACTTCATGTTCTTTTTTCTCCTTTGTTAACATAATAACCATTTTGTCTCTGTTTATGACTGAAACTATAGCATATTCTTAATTCTTATTAAAGAGATGGATTTTTGTGCAAAATCATGTAGTTTAATTTTCTGGGCTCTGATTGTCACTTCATCGGATGATGCTCTGATGTGGTACGAACTTTAGACAAGGTGATGCGTTCAACAGTAACAGAGTCCATTTTGAGGAGTCAAATATGTGTCTTGACATGAAAATTTTAGGGAAAACTAAGAGCAGAGCCACATAGCAGTTTCGTTTGTGGTTATTTTGAGTTTTCTTTTACTATTGCCTTTGTTGTGCATCCTTAGCCTAAGCTTTCAAAATTTTCACAGTAATATGTGTTCCATTGCCATAGCTTTCTAATGAATCCTCCATTAAGATTAGTCCATGCTCTAGATAGCCCTATGGTAGTTGGCATTAGAAATCCTAGTTGTGACTGAGTCATGATTAAAATATCTAGAAGGTTTGATTCCTGTGAGCTTCTATGTGGATGTTTATTCTGAATGTTTCCAGGACCCTGTCTGTTTTCCAAACTAAAAGTAATGATGTTAAGATGAATGTACACGTATTGAGATGTATTTGTGTTCACAGTTTTATTGGAGTGCTGTTTCTGCCATGGCTATAAGACTGCTTGTAAAGGGGGATTCTCTCTCACTAGTCTTGATATGAAATAGGAGGCAATAGTTTGATAAGGGAAAAAGGATAATGTTTTCTAAATAAGCATTTCCTTGTTAAATTTTCATCCACCAACCTCTAGGGTCCAAAATAATGGATCAAATTATAGAATCAACAGTTGGTGGTGGTTTAGTAGGAAGATGGAATGTGTTAGTTTCTTATTTTAATATACACCTAGTGGAGAGGCCTTTCCCTTTATGAGAATAAGTATAATAACTTCAAATTTCTAGTTGGAGAGGTCTGTATGACTTGCTTGCTCATATCAGATTAAATAACCCTATGAAGCTTTGACATGGTTCCACTGATGTCTGTGCTGGATATATGCCTATGTCAGATAAATATCCAACATGGCAAAGCCAAATGCATATTGGACATTGCTAGATACCCCCAGGAAGAAAATTAGAAGATATTTGATATCTTTTGACACTTCAAATTTTAACACTCTTTTGACCTTTGTGAAGTGACTTGTTTTTGAGTTATTCAGGTACGTTCAAGTTGACACTTCAATTCACTGAAGATTATCCAAACAAACCCCCAACAGTGAGATTTATCTCCCGGATGTTTCATCCAAACAGTAAGTTACAACTGTGTTGCTTTAACTCTTTATTTTCTTTGAAGTACCTGAGATATCTGGGTATGGAGGTATGATCCTAAATTATATGAGAAAACTTTAAGTCTGAGCATATCTATTTTTGGAAGATGTCCATATATCCAACACTCAATCCCCAGCCTGAGTATTGGTCAGTCTTCTCTAATAATCTGTATTATTCCATCTATGGGTTCAGACTTAAAACCTTTTGAATCTTTTCAGTTTATGCCGATGGAAGTATTTGTCTGGACATTTTACAGAACCAATGGAGTCCTATATATGATGTAGCAGCTATTCTCACATCCATCCAGGTACAGTAGAAACCTTTTTACAGTATGGATATAGTTGTTACTTGTCTATTATTATGAGACTATTGACAAGAATTGTTGCTACATACACCATATCAATGATCGGAAATTTATTCAAGGAGGAGCCTGCCACCTTCCTATTCTTATTTCTAGATTTAGTAAGGAAACTTTGATGAAATTTTGCTTACATATGTCCGTATGTTTAGATGAGAGAAAAACTTGGAGGATTAAATTGTTTATATCATAGGATACATGAAATTTTAACTGCAAATAATGAGTGTTCTAGGATTGATTTATCTATTGTTGAAAGGTTCATCATTTGCAATCATATTTTCAAGTTTACTTAGCTGCTGCACTCAATCCCTATTTCAATTAATTATTTTTTGAGTAAAACCTACTTTAGGTAATTCTGTTAGATTCTTCAGGGTTTGAAGCATCCAACAGTGCAGAAATGATTGTTTTCACTACCCCTAAAATTCTTCTTTCAGCTAAGATTGCGTTTTTATTTAACAGATATCTTATATATGCACAGCTATGCGGAAATGATTGTTTGAACTGGTGATCCTGAATTAGAGATTCAATATTTTATTTAACCCATTAAGCTTAGAACAAAATATTGGTTACTTGTTTTTTTCATTTAGGCTCATTTTAAAAAGATAAGTTGTGTGTGTGATTATGTGATTAAATGATTTTAATTATCATTCCATTGATGCAGTCATTGTTGTGTGATCCGAACCCAAACTCACCTGCAAACTCGGAAGCTGCTAGGATGTTTAGTGAGAACAAGCGCGAGTACAACCGAAGAGTAAGGGAGATTGTGGAGCAGAGCTGGACAGCGGACTAACTCCATGTGGTAGTGGAACTGTCAGTTTTTAAGGTTTGATGTCGTGGTGACATTGCCACTTAGAGTGCTATTCGCTGTACTAATAAACTTTATCCTTGATATATACCTCATCGACTTTTGCAATGTGCCGTAAGCTTGTGTAAAATAGCATATGAATTCTATGTGGTCTAAGGTGTGAGTATCAGATATGAATCTGCATCCGAGACGGGTTTATTTTTTAAAGTTTTATCGTATATTAAGAGGTTCATACCATAATATCCACATCCAAAAACATGTATGTGTTTGTCTATTTGCAATGAACCATTATGAACTATTTGCATCCATATAAATAATCTCTTGTTGATTACGAACCGGGTTGTTAATTTTTTTTTTCCCTTTTGGTAGAGAAGCACAGAGCTTGTGGAGCTTTTGACTTTTTTGTTGGGGTTTGAAAGAGCTTTTGATTGGTGATGGTAGTAGTTGCTGACTAATTTCCATAGTAATAGTTTAGATGTTTGTGTTGATAAGAGGTGCATATCCCTTTTGTGTGATGCATGCGTGGTAAATGAGTAGATGGGAAGTAAGTATTGATATACATGGCATCTTACTTTACCTTTGTGCATATATATGGCTGCTGCTTGAAAATGATGTTAGGATTTTTAATGTTTCAGAAATTGTTTCTCAGCAAGGGTGCTTTCTAATTTAAAGATTTAGATGAAACGTTTTCCTTGATATGCTTCGTTTAATATGTCTACCTGAGAGGTTTTTCTATTATAGGTATTTGATTAAATTAGTCTTTGTACGAGCCCATTTTGCCCGGGCCCATACCAACAAAATAACTCAAATAATAAACCCAAAAGTAACAGTCCATTTACAAACCCAAAATCTGACCCAAAATTTAAACCCAAACAAATCAAAACCTTAAAGCCCAAATGGCCCAAAATCTAAAACATTTTTCAGCAAATTTCAGCAGCAAACCCCAGCTCTCCATGCCACCATGTCGGCCACCATGCCCCTCAGCCTTGGCCACCACGCCCCACGCGTCTGACACTCCCACCAACTCCTCCATGTGCGTCCGCCTGTTGATTTCCGTCACCTGCAGAATAAGACAAAAAGAAAGCAAACACTAAGACAGAGGCAGACGGCAGGAAGCAATGGCAAGAAATTTAAAATATTGTATTGAAATGGCTATAAATGCCAGATCTGAATGTAATAGAAGGGGGGGATTTTTATGTTTTTTTTTGGAGATTTCAAAGGGAAGAATCGGTTGTATTTTGGGGGGACCCTTTTTTTTTTCCTCTTCTCTCTTTCGATTTCTTAACCAAAAGCAAACAATTGATATCCGAAATACCACGATCTTAACATCAAAAGGCAGAGATTCGAACATCCAAAAATCAGTAAATCAACAAGTCAAAAATCAGAACCGGAAACCTAAGGTGGTTGTGAATCTATTCTTGTTTTGTCTTTTGTTCTATTTTCCCATATATATATACTAAAAAATATAAAAATAACAATATAATATAAACATAAAAAAATAGAAAAAAATTTAAAAAAAATATTCTTTACCGCGGTGGCCGGCGCCGGCGCCGGCGAGCCTCCGGTGGCCGTCCGGTGACCGGCCCCTGGCCGGATTCCCCTCTCTTCTCTCTCCCTTCTCTCTTCCCTCTCTCTTCTTTTTTTCTTTCCCTCTCCCCAAATGATTTTTTTTGGTTATTTTAGGCCTTATATAGCCCTCCAAAACGACGTCGTTTTGGGGGCTACACTTAAGCCCCAAAACGACGTCGTTTTGGCCATGCCCGACCCATCCGACCCGACCCGCAAGAGGATCCGCGTGTTTTCGTTTGGATGGGATATTTATGCGCGCAGTCCTTCCGCTTTTTCAGGGTTTTGCAATTAAGTCATTTTTCTTGTTTCCAATTTGGCCCCATAATTTCTCGCGCTTTTCGATTTAGTCCCCGCCAATGTGCTGCGTTTTAATGGAAAGGAATAATTGTTGTTTCGGTCCCCCAACGTTTCATGCGCGTACAATTAAGTCCCTTTTCTTTGTTTTCATTTCAAATTGGCCCCACAACTTTGTTTTTAATTCAATTTTAGTCCTTTTTTCGTTGATTTTTATATCTTTATTAAATATATCCTTGTTACTTTTATATTATTAGTACTATTAGTATTACCATTATTATTATTATGTATTAGTATATATTTTTATTATGTACGTGTATACATATATATATTTTCATATTTAATATTTTTATTTCACTTTATTTTAATATTTTATTAATGTTATGTTTGTTTCTTTTATATTCCAATGTTATCATTATTATTATTATTTTTATTAGTCTATGCTTTGTTATATATTTATATATTTATAATACGTATATATACTTGATATATTTGTATATACCTCGGTAATATTATTACTAGTTTTTAATATACGCATATATTACCTAAATATTTTAGTATTATGTATATTCTTCATGTATTATATATATGTGTTCTTAATACTATACTTTATTTGTGTCATTTTTTTATGTTGTATTATTATATTTTAATATTATATTATATAATTATACATACATATATCTTTTATATATATTATCATTGTATATATTTTAATATTATTAGTTATATTTTTCTTTTACACTATTATACACATATTTCTAATATTATATTGTATATACTATTGTTTATATATATATGTATGTATGTATTTATGTAGTGTACAAAATAGTTTTATTATTATTCTTATCATTTCTAAGGTATGCATATACTGTATATGTTCTATGCGTGTTGTATGGATTTTTAATATTGCTATATATACATATATCATCGTACGCACGCATTCTTAATATTATTATTACGTGTATACATTCATTATTTTCATTTCGTGTTCAATTCCATTATTACATTATACCTTCATCTGTTCTAATATTATTGTCACCTCGATTATCTGTTTCAATATATTCCTAGCTCTTTCATTTATTGATTTTTATTTCATATTATTTTACTTTGCATTATTTCGAAAATATTCTTATTCATGATTTAAATCAATTTCAATAATCAAGGAAATGTACCGATTTAACATTAAGTCATCGAGTTCATCGCTATGTTGGGTGAACGTCAATTGACTCGTGTTAAAAAGGCATACCCTTCTCAAAAACGGGAATAAACTAAAATTTCTCGTTTTTTTCGGATCATAACTAAACTTTACATTGAGTTCGCATTTTTGAAAATTAAGACAACATGTGTTTAACGAGATACCAATTTTGGGCGTCGCAAGGGTGCTAATACCTTCCTCGCGCGTAATCGACTCCCGAACCCTAATTTTCTCTGGATTTTCACGCAGACCTAAAATTACCTCTTTTTAGAAAAGCTTAAAAATAAAGTTTTCTAAAAAAGGAGAATTTTGTAGGTGTCCGATCACACCTAGGAAAAGGATCGGTGGCGACTCCTTCTTTATTTTAAAATCAAACTTCAGTTTTCAAACTTTTTCACTAGATTGCCACAATTAGCGACCCCGAATCCACCAAAATTTTTATGTCGCTACAGCTGGCGACTCCACTGGGGACAGCCTTGTTGAGAGTCGTGTTTGGAATTAAACACATTTTGTCAAAATTTTCAAATTTCCTTGTTCAAAGTAAATATTTGGTCATGATCCGAAAATCTCGTTTTCAAAATTCATGCATTTGTATCGTGCTGTAAATATTTCTTCTAACTTGCTTATTTGGTTGTTTTTCAGTGTTTCAATTTTTATGGTTTTAATTTTGGTTTGGTCTCTTTAAGTGAAACGTAAAGGTTTATGAGTTGTTCCCCACACACCGTGTACTTGCATTTTCGCATAACATGAGCTCTCTACCCGGGCTCCGTCCGTTTAAGAGAAAGTAAACGCTACGCCTTCGTGAGTTAACTCGTTCCTCCGCACAAGCTAGTGAATACTTTCGGGTTACATTTGACTTATGCTTTCTTGAGTTAACTTGTCCCTCCGCATAGGCATAAGTAAATGTAATCCCTCGAATTGATCTCGTAAGCCTGTGATAGGCTATGACCGAGGCTCCGTGTTAATCTTAGCAGATGATAGTACGAGTAATTCGAGTACCTGTCTAGAACCGAGACTACATATAGTGAACCATACGAGCCACCTAACTAGAGCCATGCCGAACCTCTGTCCGCTTATAGTCACCAAAATAAGTACACGGGGAAAATGCCTTTTGCCTTTCATTTACACTGTTTATGCAAAATAATTGGATTGGGTAGTTTAATTTGTTTTTCAAATTATATTTGTTGTGTTTACTAACCAAGTTTGTTTGTTTTTACTTTTATTTTCATCATGCATCATAGGCATCATATTAGGAAGGTGTTGATTAAAAGTTGGTTGCCAAAAAAATGGGTTTCTGATGGAGGAGTCAATTACACAAATAACCGAGAAGAGTGCCGTGGTTCGGGACTGGTCTCTAAAAATTCAGAAAGAAAAGGGGGATAGTCTAGTGGAAGGGTGTATTGCCAATTTGCCCGAACATATAACTGTAAATGTTCGCCAAAATAACCTTGAGGATTTGGTTCGAATTTGGAATCAGTGGGATTCAGACACTAGAGACATTTTCACTGAGAGGTATGGGGATATAGCTCACCTGATCACCATCCGTGTAGACGAACAGTTGATTCAAGCCATGGTTCGATTCTGGGACCCAGCTTATCAGTGTTTCACCTTCAATCAAGAAGACATGACTCCAACCATAGAAGAGTATGCTGCTTTACTCCGCATCGACAATGTACAATTCGGCAAAATATATGTGAAGGAGCCTAAGCCGATGACCTTCAAGAAAAAGTTAGTGAGACTGACAGACATGACTGATGCATGGGCCGAAAAATAGATAAAGAAGAAGAATGAAACCATTTGCATTCCATGGTCCTCCCTACGAGATTTGGCTCTGAACCATCCCAACATGCTGAAAAGGGTAAATCTATTCGCTTTGGCCATTTACGGTTTGGTCATTTTCCCAAAAGTTCTCGGACATCTCGAAGTTGCAGTAGTTGATTTCTTCGAAAGGTTAAAACAAGGAATCAACCCTGTCCCGACCATCCTAGCCGAGACCTTCAGGTCCCTGAGTAGTTGTCGAAAAAAGGGGAGGGACGATTTATCAGATGCGCGCAGTTGCTCAATGTTTGGATTTTGAGTCACTTCTGGAAGGTAGAGCGCACTCCGTTCCATATGTTTTCTAAAACATTCTCCCCGCTAGAAGCTTACCTCAATAAAGAATGGCCGAAGGAAGTCACCGAGCAACATTTTGGGTATCAGTTTTTCAGAATCTTCGCGCCGAGAATATAACATGGAGATCACCCTGGATCCGTCCTTCAGTTCTGCTATACAAATGTGGAAGCCAAGATTGGGTACCTCTACTCGGGTTATGGGGAGGAGTTGGATATGCCCCGCTATTAGTCCAAAGGCAGTTTTTTTCGCGACAATTCCTCCTCGCAACTGGAGGATTAGCACAGTTCGAGTTCGCTTTCGCGGGTGAAGGATATATGAAGAGAGTCTAGGACACTGCAAAGTATTGGAAGGAAATTTATTTCATGGAATTAGCTTTGTATGCTGATACCCTTACCCAAGATTACGACATATGGAGGAAGCAACGGGTAAATAGTCAGCAACTCTCATCAACAAACTACACCATCCAGAATCCTTTCTCGGAGGAAACGCCGTCTGAGCTAGAAATGGCAAGACAAGAATTCGAACGAGAAAAGGCCAAGATGTCTCGGGACCTTAGTGCCCTTCAAGAAGAAAACTATCAACTGAAGATTGAAGTTCAGGTTGAAAGGTCCAGGACTGAAAAAGTACAAAGAGAAGCCGAGATTGTGAGAAACGACTTAAGGGACCTTCATTTGGAAAATAAGAAATTAAGAAACACTATAAAGAATAGCGGGTTGGGCAAGTCGACAGCAGAATGGAAGGAAGAAATTAGCAATATCAAGGGAGGAAAGGAGTTTTGGAAGGGAAAAGCAAAGAAAGAGGAGGAAAAGGCTGTGCGCGCTGTGATAGAGTTAAGAAGGAAGAACGCCGAGTATGAAATAGTGGCTGCAAAATTGGCGAATAGTCAGTCTGAACATCAAGAATTAAAAAGGAAAACACGAGATCTAGAAAATATGCTGCAATCTCGTCAACAACAATTAGATAACCTCTTGAAGGCTCTAGAAGAAAAGAGTGAGCAGTACGATAAGGACATTCACGCGTATGAAGGAACCCTCAAAGAAAAAGAAATGCAACTTGACTTCTTGATCAATGAAATTCGTAAAGCGGCTATGCAAGATGTTCAATTATCAGATGAAGCCGAAGTTCTCAGTTGCCAATTCCCTCCGAGCCAAAGATCGAGCATATCAGAGTTTTTAGAGCAAGTGAAGAAACAAGGCAATGTAGCTAGGAAATTTGTGTAACTGTTGGAAAAATGAGAACTTTGTGTAATAGACTATGTTGATAAATGAAATGCCTAAATATGGGGCTATCTTGAAATCAACACCAATTTCTTGCATTTCATTCATAACTGACATCCATTTGACATTCATGCATTCATTTATGCATCAGTTCATTCATTGCATATCCCATACTCGTTCGCTGAGGTTAAAACGTACAATTCGCAGTTGCCAGACTTCAAGACTGGAACCACGTCATCCGTATAAAATGTGCCGACAAGCTAGAGTAATGGAGAATGAATTCAATGAGAGAATTGAAAGGATGGAAAGGGCTCAAAAGGAATTACAAGAGCAACTGGCCAAATCGCAACAAGAGACGAGAGACCTAATGGTGAGATCTCGAGAGGAATCTCTCGAGCAAAGAAATCAGATGGCTAAAATGATGGAGATAATGACAACTTTGGTCAAAGGAAAATGGCCCATGCAGAACCCCGATGTTATGGAACCTCGGTCAAGAATTCACCACGATCAGGATCCACTCTATCCCCCGGGATTCACTCCACCGCCCGCATATACAATACAAAGAGGGTATACTCAAGAGGAACCCACTGGCTTGAAACATCGACCTATGCCACCTGCTCCACCCACTAATTTGGGGCAAGGAATGTTAGCGTCGAACCCAAGGGCTAGTTCTGCTAATCCACTAGTTCCAGATCTGGATGACCCGGCAGAGGTAGCCAAGTTGAAATTGGATAACCATGACGCAAAATATAGGAGTCTAGAGGAAAGACTCAAAGCAATAGAAGGCACTGAAGTCTTCTCTGCACTAGGTGCCAAGGAACTCAGTTTGGTACCTGATCTAATTTTGCCTCCGAAGTTCAAAGTGCCTGATTTTGAGAAGTATGATGGGACAAGGTGCCCGAAAGCACATCTCATTATGTTCTGTCGAAAAATGACCGGTTATGTGAACGAGGATAAACTACTCATACATTGCTTTCAAGATAGTCTAACAGGGTCAACTCTTCGGTGGTACAATCAACTTAGTAGAGAAAAGATTCGATCCTGGAAGGACTTGGCGTCAGCATTTTGCGAACAGTACAAGTATGTATCGGATATGGTGCCAGACCGTATGACCTTGCAAATGATGGAGAAAAAGCCATCAGAGACCTTTAGACAATATGCACAGAGATGGAGAGACGTCTCAGCTCAAGTGGAACCCCCACTAACAAAAACGAAAATAACCGTTCTCTTTATCAATACTTTAAAGGCACCGTTTTATGACAAATTAGTGGGAAGTGCGACAAAAGATTTCGCGGATATTGTAATATCCGGTGAACTCATAGAGAATGCCGTCAAGAGCGGTAGAATGGAAGGATCAGAAGGCTCAAGAAAAGCAACACCCTTAAGGAAGAAAGAGCCAGAAGCCCACATGGTGGGAACTGGGAGTCGTTACATTCCCAATTCGTATCCTAACCAACCCCGACCTCGAAATTATCCACCCCCGAATTCCTATTATCCCCCTCAAACCTCTTACTACCAAGCACCACATCCGTCCTGCCCCGTATACGCCACGAATAACCAAAGACCCGTCACCACTTTCCCACAAAACACGGTACCCGCCCAAAGCCAATCAAGGCATAATCCCGAGAGACCGCAATTTACCCCCATCCCTGTGTCGTATGGGGAATTGTACCCAAAACTTTTAGAAAAACAGCTAATTTCTCCCCATTACATGGCACCCCTTAAACCTCCATACCCAAAGTGGTACGATCCAAACGCTAGTTGTGCATACCACGCAGGGAACCAAGGGCACTCTACTGAGAACTGTCTCGCTTTCAAAAGGAGAGTTCAAGGACTCATTGACGCGGGTATCCTACGATTCGATAGTGCTAGTAACGCCACGGGGAACCCGTTCCCTAACCATACCGAAGGGAATGTGAGCACAGTGGGAAAAGAGGATGAATGGAAGGTCAGAAGATGTGTATCAGAAATAAGAACGCCTCTGCAGAAAATCTGGGAGGTATTGGTTAAGAAAGGATTGCTCTGTCACTCTGATAGAATTTTTGGAGAAGACGGTCAAAGTTTTTACAATTTTCATGGGATTGTTGGACATGACATTCAGTCATGTGAGGACTTTAAAAGGTTACTTCAAGACCGGATGGATAATAAGGAGATCAAGGTCCTTAACAAGAGTGAAGATGCCAACGAAAGAGAAGTATGCGTCTCTGATAGCCAATCATCAGGGCCCCCTTATAGTGCTGATCGACCGTTGGTAATTTATTACGACGCGATGAGAGAGCCATTGAAACCACAGATGGTAATTGAAGTACCATCTCCTTTCCCGTATAAGGACAACAAAACAGTACCGTGGAAATATGATGTTAATATCGTTACACCGGAAGTTGAAAAGTCCAAAGCCATAACTGAAGATGTTGGGGAGGTAGGTCATTTTACTCGAAGTGGACGATGCTATTCTAAAGAAGTTGAACCGGTAAAGAAAAGTAGCGACTCGAAGCAAAAAGGGAAAGCAGTGATGTACTAGGTCGAAGTCGAGCAAGAAATTCCACCCGTGCAAGAAACTAAAAAGCCTGTGAATGAGGAAGAAGCTCAAGAATTTTTGAAATTTATTAAGCACAGCGAATATAGTGTGGTGGAACAATTGAGCAAGCAGCCAGCACGAATCTCAGTTCTATCTCTACTGTTAAATTCAGAGCCACACCGGAACGCTTTATTGAAGGTGTTAAATCAAGCTTACGTGGCCAACAACATATCTGTCGAAAAGCTTAATAGGTGGGTAAACAATCTGAATGCGGACAACTTCATCTCTTTTAGTGATGATGAGATACCGCCAAATGGTAGAGGCTCGGTGAAAGCGCTGCATATCACGACCCGCTGCAAGGGCTACATAATGGGTCAGCGATAAATGTTATGCCATTGGCTACGCTTTCCAGAGTACCGATGGATTTGTCCTACTTAAAGCCCTGTCATTCCATGGTAAGGGCATTCGACGGGACGAAGCGCGAAGTCATGGGAAAGATCGAAATCCCTTTGGAAGTGGGCCCCTACATCTATGAGGTCGAATTCCAAGTCATGGACATTACACCCTCTTATAACTGCCTTTTGGGAAGACCTTGGATTCATTCTGCTGGAGCAGTCCCATCATCCCTCCATCAAAAGGTGAAATTCATCATGGATGGCTGTTTGGTTACAGTCGAGGGCGAAGAAGACATCGTCGCATCTATCTCTGCTGATGCGCCATACCTGGAAGTAAGCAAGGATGCAGTGGAATGTTCCTTTCGATCCCTTGAATTCATCAATGCCACTTTCGTCGCTGAGGGAAATAGAATTTCGATGCCAAAATTGTCGAGAAATACCAGAATGGGTGTCAAGTTGACCGTAGGAAGGGGAGCTCGTGCGAGAAGAGGTTTAGGGAGACATCTGCAAGGAATAGTGAGGGCTTTAAAGCCAGTGCACCACAAGGCCCGATACGGTTTGGGGTTCCAGCCTGACATGCGCCAAAGAAGAAGACAGTGGAAGAGGGATCAAGAGAGAAGAATTGCAAGAACTTTGGGCCGAGAACCAGAATGGGAACCAATAGAGTACCCTCCTTTGTCAAAAATATTTACATCTGCGGGAATGATGTACCCTGGACAAGATGATCCACGAAACATGCTGGGATTAATTGAAAGGGATTTTCAGAATGTCAGTATAAATGTCATTGACAAATAAGCTGGTGCAAGTAAAGATGTCTCGAGGATACGCCCTTGCCTTCCTGGTTTCATGTTGTACAATTGGATTGCTGAGGAGCTTCTTGTAGTTTATAAGCCTTCAGAGTAATGCTAAACATCAACCTTCTATTGTGTCCTTAGATATAATAGAATTCTTTTGTAAGAGTTTGCATTCGCTCTTTATCATTTAAATGAATATCAATGAAGATGCATTTTGTCACGATTTTTCGCATTACCACTAACTTCATAATCATTTTCTCATCCTTACATTTGCCTCATTGCCATGACATAACATTTGTTTGTTGTTTCCAATACTTGGATGTCCACCGATAGCTTCCTTTTCCATTCAACTTTCAGGTGCTCAGATATTGACGACATGAATAAGCCCGTTACGAATCTTGAAATTGATTTTGAGAAGGCTGTTTGCTTAGGAGAATTTGAAGCCGAAGAAAATGCTGAAGATTATGTCTCGTCTCCTGAATTGTTAAGAATGGTGGAACAAGAGGATAAACAGGTTCTGCCTCATGAAGAATCTGTGGAAACAATAAATTTGGGCACTGAAGAGAGGAAACAAGAAGTGAAGATTGGGACTTCTATTTCAGAAAGTACCAGGCATAGTTTGATCACTTTACTCCGCGAATACAAAGATGTTTTCGCGTGGTCATACCAGGACATGCCAGGGCTAGATGAAGATTTAGTGGTCCATAAGCTCCCATTAAAGCCAGAATGCAAGCCCATCCAGCAAAAATTAAGACGGATGAGGCCCGAAATGCTGTTGAAAATAAAAGAGGAAGTCAAGAAGCAATTTGACGCTGGCTTCCTACAAGCCTCCAAATATCCAGAATGGGCGGCTAACATAGTCCCGGTACCAAAGAAAGATGGAAAAGTACGAATGTCCGTGGATTACCGTGACCTGAATCGAGCAAGCCCAAAAGATAATTTTCCCTTGCCACATATTGACACGTTGGTGGACAACACAGCAAAACATTCATTGTTTTCTTTCATGGATGGATTCTCGGGGTATAATCAGATCAAGATGGCCCCTGAGGATATGGAGAAAACTACCTTCATAACAATGTGGGGAACGTTCTGCTACAAGGTGATGCCATTCGGGTTAAAGAATGCTGGGGCAACATATCAGAGGGCTATGGTGACATTATTCCATGACATGATGCATAAGGAAATAGAGGTCTACGTCGATGATATGATTGCTAAATCTCGAGGAGAAGAAGAACATGTAATGAACCTCAAGAAGTTGTTCGAAAGGCTGAGAAAGTTTCAGCTAAAGCTTAATCCAGCCAAATGTACATTCGGGGCTACCTCGGGAAAATTGCTAGGCTTTATTGTTAGTGAAAGAGGTATCGAAGTTGATCTAGATAAAATAAAAGCCATCCAAGAATTACCTCCCCCGCGCACACAAAAGGAAGTCAGGGGATTTTTAGGGAGGTTGAATTACATTGCTCGATTCATTGCTCAACTTACCAACCAATGCGACCCAATTTTTCGACTCCTTCGAAAACATAACCCGGGAGAATGGAACGAGGAGTGCCAAGTGGCCTTCGATAAGATAAAAGGTATCTGTCTAATCCTCCTGTGCTAGTACCACCGACCCCTGGAAAACCCTTAATTTTGTACCTGACCGTGTTTGAAAACTCAATGGGTTGCGTACTGGGGCAACATGATGAGTCAGGGAGAAAAGAAAAGGCGATCTACTACCTCAGCAAAAAGTTCACTGAATATGAGGCAAAATATTCGTCCATTGAGAAATATTGTTGCGCTCTGGTTTGGGTAGCTCGGAGACTCAGACAATATATGTTGTATCACACGACATGGCTAATTTCAAAGCTGGACCTAATAAAATACATGATGGAATCGCCGGCACTATCAGGAAGAATGGCACGATGGCAGATCCTCCTTTCGGAATATGACATTGCCTATGTAAGTCAGAAGTCGATAAAAGGGAGCGCAATAGCTGACTTCTTAGCAACTCGAACGACAGAGTAATATGAGCCTTTAATATTCGATTTCCCAGACGAAGACTTAATGTGCATCACAAAAATAGAATCCGAGTCATCAAAAGATAAGTCATGGAAGATGTGCTTTGATGGTGCGTCAAATGCTTTAGGGCATGGAATTGGAGCAATCCTGGTATCACCAGACGGGAATCATTATCCGTTCACTGCAAGACTGAACTTCTTCTGTACCAATAATATCGCAGAATATGAGGCCTGTATCATGGGGCTTCGTGCAGCTATCGAACGAAACATCGAGATCTTGGAGGTGTACGGGGACTCACCCTAGTGATTTACCAAATCCGTGGAGAATGGGAAGTGAGGGACTCAAAATTGATTAAGTACAGCGATTTAGTGGCTGGATTGATCAAGGAATCAAAGAAATAATTTTTATTACTTCCCACTAGAAGAGAACCAACTGGCTGATGCCCTAGCCACTTTGGCTTCAATGTTCAAAGCAAGTAGAGAAGCAGAAATAATGCCCCTCAAAATGAGCATATACGAGGTCCCTGCACACTGTTGTAGCATTGAGAAAGAAGTAGACGGACGACCTTAGTTCCATGATATCTTAGAATATACAAGAATCAAAGGTATCCCGAACAAGCGAATGAGAAAGATAAAAGAACAATTAGAAGAATGGCAGCGGGATTTGTTCTTGATGGGGATATCCTGTATAAAAGAGGAAAGGATCAGATGCTTTTGAGATGTGTGGATGATGTTGAAGCCAGAAAAATACTTGAAGAGGTCCATGAGGGAATTTGCGGAACACATGCCAATGGTTTCAATATGGCCAGAAAGATCATGAGACTCGGTTATTATTGGCTGACAATGGAAAGTGACTGCATCAATTTTGCCAGAAAATGCCACAAATGTCAAATCTACGGCGATAAAATTCATGTAGCCCCTTCACCCCTTCATGTCATGACTTCTCCGTGGCCTTTTTCAATGTGGGGCATGGATGTCATAGGGCCAATTTCTCCAAAAGCTTCAAATGGACATCGATTCATTTTTGTGGTTATCGATTACTTCACAAAATGGATTGAAGCCGCTTCGTTTGCCAATGTGACGAAGACTGCAGTGTGCAAGTTTTTGAAAAAGGAAATCATTTGCCGATATGGTTTGCCTGAAAGAATCATCTCAGATAATGCCACGATCTGAACAATAAGATGATGAAAGAAGTGTGCGAGCAGTTCCAAATAAAGCATCATAATTCCTCGCCCTATCGCCCAAAGATGAACGGGGCTGTTGAAGCAGCTAACAAGAACATTAAGAGGATCATTGGGAAAATGACTGAGACATATAAAGATTGGCACGAGAAACTTCCATTTGCTTTGTTTGCATATCGCACATCTGTGCGAACATCTACGGGAGCAACTCCTTTCTCTCTAGTCTATGGAATGGAAGCTGTGCTACCTATCGAGGTTGAGATCCCCTCTCTGCGAGTATTGATGGAATCAAAGTTAGAAGAAGCAGAATGGGTTCGAGCTCGATATGATCAGTTGAACCTCATTGAAGAAAAACGTCTAAGGGCAATTTGTCATGGGCAAATGTACCAAAAGAGAATGATCGCAGCCCATGACAAGAAGGTACGACCAAGAGAGTTCCATGAAGGAGAACTCGTTCTGAAAAGATTCTCCCAATAAAAAAGACCTGCGAGGAAAATGGGCACCAAATTGGGAAGGACCTACTTGTAAAAAGGCATTCTCGGAGGAGCTTTATCCTTACCGAGATGGATGGGAAGGAGTTACCGAATCCGGTGAATTCAGATGCGGTGAAGAAATATTATGCTTAAGATGAAAACCCGAAAAGGGCATCTTAAAAAAAAAAAAAAAAAGAAAAAAAAAAAGGGATCAGGGCGAAAACCCGAAAAGGGCGTCTTGATTAGTACAAAAAGATCAGGATGAAAACCCAAAGGGCGTCCTAATGAAACAAACCTGGTGGTCGAACGATAGGTCAAGTAGTGAGACTACAGTATTTGAAGCACTTCTGAAAGCTTGAAATTTTCTACGCAAGAAGCCATGCTCGAAAAGATTATTGATTGAGGAACGTGGAAGAGTTCATGTGTTGAATATCTAGAGCATTTGTATCCGTTGAATACGACCTTTTCTTTCTTTTTGACATTTTTACTCTCATTGGTTAACTTTCTTTGTTTGCCCATTTGAAATAAAGGAATATGAGATATCCTTTTTGTCCCTACCTGACCATTTTCATGCATCTCATTATGTGTTTATTTAATGATAAATAGTGAAATGACATACTCTAAACAAAAGAAATGTCAAGCATTACCCGGATAAGAATTTGATAAGTGCAAGATCTTCAAATCAAGAACAAAGTTTAACCAAGGGCAAAAGGGTGATATCTGAGAAACGTCGATTACTCGTAAAGCTCGAAGACAGGTATGAGGCCTGAAGAGAAGGTCGAGAATCAAAGCAATGAACGCAGATCTTCAACAATCATGGCGAAAATGACATACGACCAATATGCTTAAGGAGCACTGCATAATCATGTAGGCATAAAGGCATTTAAGACAAACATGTGCATATCATGATGACATCATGCATGGCATATACAGGTAATCCGTAAAGCAAGAAATCTTGAATGAGAGTCGCACTGAATCAAAGGAAAAGATATCCGAGTTCTACCAAAGGACTGGTTTTGGTATTTTGATGTTTAATATTCGTGCTTTCCAAGAAAATCAACTCATATTGCGAGAGATGAGTTAAGCCTCAAGACACATTGAGGTATTTTAATTTTTTTCAAAATCAACACATATTGCAGAAGTAGTGAGCCTCGGCACGCCGAGGTATTTTTAGTTTATGTTTTAAATTGACTCATATTGCGAGAGGTGAGTTAAGCCTTTTAATTTTTGTTTTTCAAAATCAACTCATATTGCGAGATGTGAGTTGAGCCTCAGGACACGCTGAGATAATTTCAATTTCTGTTGTTAAAAAAAATCAACTCATATGCGAGAAATGAGTTGAACCTCAGAACACGCTGAGTAATTTCGATTTCTGTTTCAAAATTCAACTTATATTGCGAGAAATGAGTTGACATCAAGACACGTTAAGGTATTTCAATTTCTGTTTCAAAAATTGACTCATATTGCGAGAGGTGAGTTAGCCTTTTATTTTTTTTTCAATCACTCATATTGCTAGAGGTGAGTTGAGCCTCAGGAACGCTGAGGTAATTCAATTTCTGTTTTCAAAAAATCAACTCAATGCGAGAAATGAGTGAGCCTCAAGACACGTGAGGTATTTCAATTCTGTTTCAAAATTCAACTCATATTGCGAGAAATGAGTTGAGCCTCAAGACACGTTGAGGTATTTTCAATTTCTGCTTTTCAAAATTCAACTCATATTGCGAGAAATGAGTTGAGCCTCAAGACACTTGAGGTATTTTCAATTTCTGCTTTTCAAAATTCAACTCATATTGCCGAGAAATGAGTTG